>NW_027142643.1:0-277656 GCF_026170545.1 Melanerpes formicivorus | reverse complement strand
ATTAAGAACAGAGCTGGTAGTAGCTACGGAAAACAATTGACAGAGCTAATAATCCAGCTGATAAAAATAGATAATGTGGCCAATAATCCTGCTAATAATGATAAACAATGTGGCTAACAGTTATAGTCTCAGTAGTAGGAGTAATAGTTAATAATAATAATAATAATAATAATAATAATAATAATAATAATAATAATAATAATAATAATAATAATAATAATAATAATAAAAGCAGCTAATAGTGATGTTAATGAGAATAGGGCTAATAATTCTGCTAATAATTAATATCAGGGGATTCCCCCAGAGCACCTCACAGCCACCCAGAGCTGTCTCCAGACCAAGCCCTGGCCAAACCCTTCCCAATACCTCCTTAAGTCTTAGGGAGGGCTCTGCCAAAGCAGGACAAATCTTACCCCAAACCTCCCAAATCCTCAGCTGAACCTCACCAAATCCTGACCAAAACTCCCAAAACCTCCTGAAACCTTCCCCAGTCCCCCAGAACCTGACCCGAACCTCCCAACCCCTAACCAAGACCTCCCAAACCTGGCCACAACCTGACCAATTCCTGACAAATTCCCCCCAAAAGCTCCTCAATCCTGCACCAATCCCCCACAACCTGACCAAAATCTCCCAAATCCTTCCCCTGACCTACCAAAGTCCTAGGGACAAACTTGACCAAATCCAGGCCAAATTCCCCCCAAAACCTCCCAAATCCTGCACCAACCCCCACAACCTGACCCAAACCTTCCGAAGACCCAGGGACGAAATTGACCAAATAATAATTAATAGAGCTAATAATCCTGCTAATCCCTATAAATAATATGGCTAATAATCTTAATTATGAGTATAATTACTAATAGAGCTAATTAACCTTGTCATAATAATTAAAGGAGCTAATAATCTGGCTAATAATCTTAACTATGGCAATAATTAATAAGAGAGCTAATAATACTGCTAATTATAATTAGTAGAGCTAATAATCCTGATAATAGCTATAAAATATATGGCTAATAATCATAACTATGGCAATAACTAATAATAGAGCTCATCATCGTATTACTACTAATGCCTAATATTGCTAAGAGTAGGAATTATAATTAATGGAGCTAATAATTCTGCTAACAGCAATTCATGGAGCTAATAAACCTGCTAATAATGATAAATAATATGGCTAAGAGTCTTAATACTACTACTACTAATTATAATACTAATAACTAAGAGAGCTAAAAGTCCTCCTAATAATAACTAATAGAGCTAACATTCCTGCTGGGGATTAATACTAGAGCTAGAATCAGGCTAAGAAAAACAATATTGCTAAGAGTCTGACAAATATTAATAAGAACAAAGAATAGTTAATAATAGACCTAATAACACCACTGATGCTAATGTTTAAAAGAGTTAAGAATCCTGCTAACATTTTTAGTAATGGTGCTAATAATCCTGTTAATAGTTAATAACAGAGCTAATACTCCTCTTAATAACTAATACTACAGCTAATAGTAATACTAATAGTAATACTTTAAAGAGCTAATAATAATTAAAGCAACTCAAATTCCTACTAATACTGATAAATAATGTGGCTAACAATGCAGAGCAAATCTTGCCCCAAACCTTCCAAATCCTCAGCTGAACCTCACCAAATCCTGACCAAAACTCCCAAAACCTTCTGAACCCTTCCCCAGTCCCCCAGAACCTGACCTGAACCTCCCAACCTCTAACCAAGATCTCCCAAACCTGACACAACCTGACACAAACCTTCCAAAGTCCCAGGGAGGAACTTGGCCAAATAATAATTAATAGAGCTAATAATCCTGCTAATAGTAATAAATAATATGCTAATAATCTTAACTATGGCAATAACTAATAATAGATCTTATAATCCTATTACTACTAAGACCTAATAGTGCTAAGAGTAGTAATTATAATTAATGGAGCCAATAATCCTGCTAATAGTGATAAATAATATGGCTAAGAGTCTTCATACTACTACTACTACTACTACTCATACTTATAACTAGGAGAGCTGAAAGTCCTCCTAATAATAACTAATAGAGCTAACATTCCTGCTGGGGATTAATACTAGAGCTAGAATCAGGCTAAGAAAAACAATATGGCTAAGAGTCTGACAAATATTAATAAGAACAAAGAATAGTTAATAATAGACCTAATAACACCACTGATGCTAATGTTTAAAAGAGCAAACAATCCTGCTAACATTGATGAATAATATGGCTAAGCGTCTTAATAATGGAAATAATTCATAACAGAGCTAAGAATCCTACTAACATTGAGTAATAGTGCTAATAACCCTGTTAATAATTAATAACAGAGCTAATACTCCTCTTAATAACTAATAATACAGCTAATAGTAATACTAATGGTAATACTTTAAAGAGCTAATAATAATTAAAGCAACTCAAATTACTGCTAATACTGATAAATAATGTGGCTAACAATCTTAATAAGAATAAGAAATAATAGAGCTAAAAGGCTTCCAAATAATAACTAATAGAGCTAATAGTCCTGCTAGGGATTAATTATAGAGCTATAGTCCTAAAAATGGTAATAATTAATAATAGAGGTGGTAGTCCTGCTGAAAGTAATTGATACAGCTAATAACCCTGCTAATAATGATAAATAATTAGGCCAATAATCCTACTACTAATGGTAAACAATGTGGCTAATAGTCATAGTAATAATAACAACAACAACAACAAAGCAGCTAATTGTGCTGCTAATAACCATAGGGCTAATAATCCTGCTAATAATAAATATCAAGGGATCCCTGCAGAGGACCTCACAGCCTCCCAGAGCTGTCTCCAGACCAAGCCCTGACCAAAACCTTCCAAATATTGAGCAGAACCTGACCCAAGCCAGACCAAAACCTCCCAAATCCTGACCAAAACCTCCCAAACCTTGGGCAAGACTTGGACAAATCCTGCTCCAACCCACAACGTATCCTGACCAAATCCATCCCCAAACCTCCCAAAGTCCCAGAGAGGAAGTTGGCCAAATCCTCAACAAATTTTCCCCAAAGCTTCCTCAATCCTGTCCTACCCCCCCAAAAACCTCCCAAGCTCTAACCAAAACCTCCCAAACCTGGCCACAAACTCATCCAATCCTGACAAATTCCCCCCAAAACCTCCCAAATCCTGCCCCAAACCTCCCAAAGTCCCAGTGAGGAACTTGGCCAAATCCTCACCAATTCCCCCCAACACTTCCTCAATCCTGCCCCAACCCTCCACAACCTGACCACAACCTCCCAGATCCTGGGCACGGAGTCCTCCAAATCCTTCTTCCTGGAGCTGAGAGTCCTGCTAAGGATTACTAAAGCTAATAGCCCTGCTGCTGAGAATGAATGCTGCTAATGATCCTGCTGGGAGGCATCAACACCATGGCTGGATGATGATGATGATGATGATGATGATTATTTTGAGCTAAAAGTCTTCCTAATAATAACTAATACAACTAACAGTCCTGCTGATGATCAATTCTGGAGCTATAACCAACTAATAGAGCTAACAATCCTGCTAATATTGATAAATAACACGACTAACAATCCAAATATGGCTAACAATTAATAGTAGAGCTAAGAGCCCTGCTAATCATAGCTAATAGAGCTAAAAGTCCTGCTGATGGTTAATAGAGTTAAGAGTCCTGGGAATAAAAATCAATATAGCTAATAATCCTGTTCACAATTAATAAGAGAGCTGATACACCTGCTAAGAATAATTAATAGAGCTAATAATACTGCTACTAATCAAAATTAAAAGAGTTAATAATCCTGCTAAAATATATAAATAATATGGCTAATAATCTTAGCTATGGGAATAATAGTTAATCAAGCTAATAATCCTGCTAATACCTATAACTAAGGTGGCTAATAGTCATAACTATGGCAATAATTAATAATCGACCTAACAATCCAATTATCCTGGCAATAATAATTAATGGACCTAATAAACCTGCTAATACCTGTAATGACATTGGCTAATACTCTTAACTATGGAAATAATTAAGAATAGAGCTAATACCACTGTAAAAATAATTAATGGAGCTAATAATCCCGCCAATACCTATAACATGGCTAATAATCTTCATTATGGTAATAATTAATAATAGAGTTTATAGTCCTATTACTACTAATAACTAATAGTGCTAGTAATAATATGGAGCTAATAGTTCTGCTAACAGTAATTAATGGAGTTAATAATCAAAAGAGCTAATAATCCTGCTAATACCGATAAATAATATGTCTAACAATCTTAACTATGGCAATAATAAATAACAGAGCTAATGATGCTGCTGATAATAATTAAGAGAGCTAATAATCCGGCAAATACCTATAAATAATGTGGCTAATAATCTTAACTATGCAAGAATTAATAAGAGCACTAATAATAGAGCTAATAATAATTAATGGAGCTAATAATCCTGCTAATACCTATAAATATTATGGCTAATAATCTTAACTATGTCAATACTTACTAGGAGAGCTAATAATCCTGCTAAAAATAATTAGTAGAGCTAATAATACTCCTAACACTAATAATATGTCTAATAATATTAATTATGGTAATAATTAATAATAGATCTTATAGTCCTATTACTACTAATAACTAATAGTGCTAAGAATACCAATTATAATTAATGGAGCTAACAATTCTGCTAACAGTAATTAATGGAGTTAATAATGGTGCTAATAGTGATAAATAATATGGCTAAGAGACTTAAAACTACTACTACTAATAATAGTACCAATAACTAACAGCGCTAAAAGTCCTCCTAATAATAACTAATAGAGCTAACATTCCTGCTGGGGATTAATGCTAGAGCTATAATCAGGCTAAGAATGAGAAACAATATGGCTAAGAGTCTGAGAAATAAGAAGAACAAAGAATTAGAGCTAATATTCCTGCTAATAAGAAGTAATGGAGTTAATGTTCCTGCTAATACTGATAAATACTATGGCTAATAATCTGACCTATGGTAATGGTTAATAACAGACCTAATAACACCACTAATGCTAATGTTTAAAAGAGCTAAGAATCCTGCTAACATTGATGACTAATATGGCTAAGCATCTTAATAATGGAAATAACTAAAAATAGAGCTAAGAATCCCACAAACATTGAGTAATGGTGCTAATAATGCTGTTAATAATTAATAACAGAGCTAATACTTCTCTTAATAACTAATAATACAGCTAATAGTAATACTAATAGTAATACTTTAAAGAGCTAATAATAATTAATGCACCTAATAGTCCTGCTAATACTGATAAATAATGTGGCTGATAGTCTTAATAAGAATAATAAATAATAGAGCTAAAAGTCTTCCTAATAATAACTAACACAGCTAATAACTAATAGAGCTAACAGTCCTGATAGTGATTAATTATAGAGCAACAGCCCTAATAATGGCAATAATTAATAATAGAGCTGGTAGTCCTGCTGGAAATAACTGATAGAGCTAATAACCCTGCTAATAATTATAAATAATGTGGCTAATAATCCTGCTAATAATGACAAACAATGTGGCTAATAGTCATAGGAATAATAATAATAAACAACCAGCTAATTGTGCTGCTAATAACAATAGGGCTAATAATCCTGCTGATAATTAATATCAGGGGATCCCCACAGAGGACCTCACAGCCTCCCAGAGCTGTCTCCAGACCAAGCCCTGACCAAAACCTTCCAAATATTGAGCAGAACCTGACCCAAGCCAGACCAAAACCTCCCAAATCCTTCCCAAACCCTTCCCAAAGTCCTAAGGAGGAACTTGGCCAAGTCCTGCCCCAAGCCAGAACAACTCCTGACCAGATCCTGCCCAAAACCTCCCAAAGTCCCAGGGAAGAATTTGGCCAAAGCCTGACAACTTCCCCCCCAAACCTACTAAATGCTGTACAGAACTTGGCCAAATCCTGGCCCAAACGAGACCAAAACCTCCCAAATCCTACCCAAAACCTCCCAAAGTCCCAAAGAGGAACTTGGCCAAATCCTTACCAAATCCACCCAAAACCTCCAGAATCCTGCCCCAAATCTCCCAAAGACCCAGGCAGGAACTTGGCCAAATCCTGACCAAATCCTTCCCAAAACTTCCTCAAATCCTGCCCCAACTCCCCATAATTTGAACAAATCCTCACAGAGCCCAAGCAGAACTTGGCCAAATCCTGGCCCAACCCACACCAAAACCTCCAAAACCCTCCCAAATCCTTCCCAAATCCTCCCAAATTGTGGCCAGGATTTGACCCAAGCCTGCTTCAATCCAGAGACCAAATCCACACCAAATCCCCCCAAAACCTCCCAGAGTCCTAAGGAAGAACTTGCCCAAGTCCTTGCCCAGTTCAGAACAAGTCCTGACCAAAACTGGGCACAGTCTGGCAGAATCCTGCCCAAATCCCACCAAAACTTCCCAATTCTGCCCAAACCCCACCAAAACCTCTCAATTCTGCCCAAACTCCACCAAAACTTCCCAATTCTGCCCAAACCCCACCCTAATCCCACCCAATTCCAGCCCCAGTGCTGCTCCAATTCCAGCCCAAATCCTGCTCCAATCCCACCCAATCCCACCCCAATCCTGTCCCAATCCCACCCCAATCCTGTCCCAATCCCACCCCAATCCAGCTGCATTCCCAGACCATCCCCAGCCCTTTCCAGCAGCTGCCCTCCCCCCTGCCCATTCCCTGCCTGCCCCCAGCCCAGCTCTCTGTCCTTGCCCCCTGCTCTGGGGGGCCTCAGGGGGTGTCCGCTGGCAGCCGGCAGGGCCCTGCAGCTCCGTCCCCGCCGAAGGGCAGCTGGCAGCTGGCACAGGGCACCAAGGCTGGCCCAAGGGCTTCTTCCCCACAGCTGGAAGCGTGGCTGGGCAGCAGCTCCGGGCTGAAGGTGCCTGTGGGAAGGAGAGGTGCCAGGCTGTGGCCTCCCTCAAGGTCCCCATGGCAGGCTGGCACCTCAGGAGGGCACCTCCCTGGCTCCAGCCGCAACCATGACCCCAGCTGGAGGCCACCTTGCAGCTGTGGTGGCTTCATGTCCTGCTGCCACCCCATGCTGTCCCTCCCTGGCTCCAGCCCCAGCCATGGGGCCAGCTGGAGGCCACCTTGCAGCTGTGGTGGCTTCATGTCCTGCTGCCACCCCATGCTGTCCCTCCCTGGCCTCCAGCCCCAACCATGACCCCAGCTTGGGGCCACCTTGCAGCTGTGGTGGCCTGGCTTGATGCTTGGCTGGACAGACACAGCTCCAGAGCTGAGCTCCAGGAGCTTGCCTGGTGCTGGGCTGCCAGCCAGAAGGACCTACCTGAGCAGCTGGCACACAGCCTCATGTCCCTGCTGGCCCCTCTGCTGGCCTCTCTCCTGGCCTCTTTGCTTTGGGGGATGAAGGTTCTTCTGCCTCTCCTTCCTGCCCTGGAGGGAGCTGGCAGGGCCCTGCAGCAGGGCTGCTGCAGCTCGGGGGAGGCTCTGCTGGTTCTTCTTCTCAGCCACTAGGCAGAAGGAGCAAGCCCCAGGTGAGGACTGGGCTTGGCATGGGGCAGGCAGAGCCCTGGGCATCAGGTGGGAGGAGGTTGGCAAGCTGAGGGAGATGCCTGCTGGGGGAGCTGGAGGCTCTCTGCCTGCTGCCCAGCTGCTGGCAGCCTCCTGGGGCTGGGGGGACATCTCCAGTGGCACCTGGGGAGGGGGGCACAAGGAATGCTCCTGCCCTCGGGCCAGAGCCTGCCAGGGGCAGGGGACAGCTGGCAGTGGCATGGGCAGCAGGACATCTGCCTGGCACCAAGCAACCAGCCCCAGCCCCAGCTGGGGGCAGCAGACTCCTGCAGCCAGGGGATGGCTTGCAAGAGACCCTGGAGATGCTGCTGGCCGACCCAGCACCCCCCCAGCACCCCCAAGCTGTGGCCCTCAGCACCACAGCTCCAGGGCTTGGAGACCCCCCCAGGCCTGGAGCCTTCCCGGGCTGCTTCTGAGCCCAGGGCAGGTCCCAAGGCTTGAGCTGGCTGCCCCTTGGGGAGCAAACCTCACAGGAGGCTTGGTGGGGAGCAAACCTCACAGGAGGCTTGGTGGGGAGCAAACCTCACAGGAGGCTTGGTGGGGAGCCCTCCTTGCACCTCAGCATGGCCTCCAGCTGCCTCCCCTGCTTCTGTGGCACCTCCTGGCTCCTCAGCTGCCTCACTCCAGGGGCCTGTGCCAGGCTGGGGCCTCCGTGCCCAGCTGCGTGCCGCCGGCAGCAGCAGCTGAGAAGGCCTCCAGCTGCCTGCTTCCAGCTGCTGCAGGAGGTTCTTCAGCTGCTCCTCCTCCAGGGAGCTCCTGCAGACAGGGATCCTCAGCTGCACATCAACCAAGCCCATGGGGATCAACCAAGCCCCTGGGGAGATGAGCCCGTGGGCACCTCAGCAGCCCCCCAGGGAAGCTCAAGCAGGCAGCCAGGGACTTGGGGACACCACCTGGAGCTGTCTCCAGGCCTGCAGACGGAGCCCAGCAGCCTACTCACCAGTGTGCTTCTGGAGCAGGCAGGGCTGGAGCTCCAGGGCTTCTCCATGGGCTTCACATCCTCCCGTGGGGCAGGGCAAGCTCAAGGAGAAGACAGCCCAGGACTCCGTGCCCCCAGCCACGGCCACGGCCCCCTGGGGGCTCTGCATGGGGCAGAGGAGAAGCCACAGCAGCTGTGGGGAGGAGAAGACAAAGAGTGGTGGGGAGAGGAACCTCCCAGGCTTGGCAGGGAGGGTGAGGACCTCCGGGGGGACCTCTGGGGGTCTGCAGGAGGTTCAAGCCCCCCTGGCTGTGCTGCTGGAAGGCTTGGCTGCAGCTCCCCCCCAGGCAGTCCCTCCTCTGCCCCACCCCCAGCGCTGGGAAGTCCTCTGTGGGGAGGGGACCTTGCTGCCCCCTCTGCTCTTCACCTGCCAAGCCCCTCCACGCCAGCTCTCCTCCAAGCCCCTCCATCCCAGCACCTCCACCCCAAGCCCATCTTTCCCTTCCTTGCCCACTCAGGAGCGGGGAAGGGGCGGCTGAGGCGCGGGGTTGGGCGGAGGGAGCGCTGGGGGCTCGGTGGGAGAGGGGAGCGGGGGGCAGCGGCAGGCCCTGGGGGGCGCTGGGACTGGGGGGGGGCACAGGAGTCGGGGTGGGCGCTGGGGGGGCTCCGGAGCTCCTGGAGCAAGGGAAGGCAGCGGCCGAGGCGCCGGCAGTTGGCGGACGTTTGGGCTCCGGGGAGCGTTAGGGCTGAGGCTCCCTGGGCTAGGAGGACTTCGGGGGGGTCCCTGTGGCAGGGGGGTCCTGGGAGCTGCCGAAGGCCTTTGGGGGAGAGGCAGAGAGGCGGCCCCGGGCCAGGAGGCTGCTGGCAGCTGGCGAAGGGGCCGGGGGCAGGGGGACGTGGGGGGTCCCTGGGGCGGGGGGAGCCTGCAGCTCCCTGGGGCTGGAGAGCTCTGGGGGCTTGCGAAGGGGCCGGGGGCAGGGGGACCTTGAGGGGCCCTGGCAGAAGGAGTGCTGGGGGGCTGGAGGGTCCCCGGGAGGGCTTGGGAGGCCCTGGGCAAGGGCAGGAGGAGCTGGGCTGTACCGGCAGGAGGGGTCCCGCAGAGCCTGCAGCGGTGGCCTGGCAGCTGCTGAGCACAGGGAGATGCTTTCGCTGCTTCCCCTCCCGACTCGCTGCCTTCGGCTTCCCAGCCGCTTGGCCTCGGAGCTTGCCTTGGAGCAAGTTGGCTGGCTGGAGCCGCTGGAGCTCCCTGCAGGCAGGGCTGAGGGAGAGGAGGGCAGCTGGGACGCTTGGCTGGCAGTTGCTAGGGGCCAGGGAGGTGACCTCACCAACCGCTGCCCCCTGCCCCCCGGCTGCCCGCCTGCCCCCGGCTGCTGCTTGCTCTCCAAGCTGCTCTCGCAGCTCTTCTCAGCTCTTGCACTTGCTGCTTTCCTCCCCAGCCTTGGCAGGACCCTCAGCAGCTGCTGGGGGACCTGCTTCCAGTCCCCCCTGAAGGAGAGCTTTAGCTTGAGGCTGGGGAGAGCCCAGCCCAGGTTTGCTCACAGAGGTGGAGCTGCTCCCATGCTGGGGGGCAGGGGCCGGCAGGGGCCAGGCAGCCCAGCCCCTTCCTCTCCAGCCTGATGCTCCTGGGGCTTGCTGGACACAGCTCAGAGCCCTCTGGCCACCAGCTGGAGGTTAGGCTCTAGCTTGCAATGGACATCTTCAGCTGCTTCTCCTCCTCCTCCACCAGCCCTGGCCAGGTTGTCTTCCTCCTCCTCCAGCACCCCTGGCCAAGTTGTCTTCCTCCTCCTCCACCCTGGCACCACACTGGTGTCCTCCTCTTCCTCCACCACTCTGACCCCCCCTTGGTGTCCTCCTCCTCCTCCACCACCCCTGGCCCCACTCTGGCCACCCTGGCCACCCTCTCCAGGTGTTCCAGGCCAGGCCATGTTTGATGTCCTCCTAGCAGGGGATGCTTCCTCTTGGCCATGCCTCTGGTGGCCATCACTGGGCTGAGGTCAGGGTGGGGCTGGAAGATTGGAGAGCAATGCTGAGCAATGCTCCATCCCACCACCTCCATCCCACCATCTCTCCTCCAACCCCCTGCATCCCACCACCTCTCCTCCAACCCCCTCCATCCCACCACCTCTCCTCCAACCCCCTCCATCCCACCACCTCTTCTCCAACCCCCTCCATCCCACCACCTCTTCTCCAACCACCTCCATCCCATCACCTCTCCTCCTCAGCTGGAAAAGAGCAGCCAGAGGTGTCCTGGGGGTCATGCAGCAGAGTGTGGGCAGCAGCAGGGGCAGGGAGGTTCTGCTGCCCCTCTGCTCTGCCCTGGGCTGCCCAGGTCAGAGCCTGGGAAGTGCTGCAGAGAGTTCAGGGGAGGCTGGGGAGAGGCTGAGGGCCAGAGGAGGACAACAAAGGTGGGAAAGGGTCTGGGGAAGGGTCTGGAGAAGTTGTGAGGAGCAGCTGAGGGCCCTGGGGGATGTTCAGCCTGGAGCAGAGCCCCCCAGGAGCTGCTGGGGCTGGGAGCCCCCCAGGAGCTGCTTGCTGAAGGCCTTGGTGCATGAGGGGGGAGGAGGTTGTGTCAAGGTTGTGATTGAGGAGAAGACAAAAAGGCCAACTCCAAATCAAAGCTTTAGATATTTTCTGTCTTTTGGTGGAGAACAGGGAAAAAAAACCAATAAAAATACAAAGTTGATAGAATTTGGAGCTTCTCTGCCTCTGCTTCAGGGCCTGGGCAGGGGAGGAGTCATAGAATCAATAAGGCTGGAAAAGACCTCAGAGATCATCAAGTCCAAGCTCTCACCCAACACCTCCTGACTGCTAAACCATGGCTCCAAGGGCCACATCCAGTCCCCTCTTGAACACCTCCAGGGATGGGGACTCCACCACCTCCATGGGCAGCACATCCCTATGGCCAATCTCTCTTGCTGGGAAGAACTTTCTCCTCACCTCCAGCCTAAACCTCCCCTGGCACAGCTTGAGACTGTGTCCTCTTGTTCTGGTGCTGGCTGCCTGGGAGAAGAGACCAACCCCCAGCTGGCTACAGCCTCCCTTCAGGGAGTTGGAGAGAGCAAGAAGGTCTCCCCTGAGCCTCCTCCTCTCCAGGCTAAGCAAGCCCAGCTCCCTCAGCCTCTCCTCACAGGGCTGTGCTCCAGACCCCTCCCCAGCTTTGTTGCCCTTCTCTGGACACCTTCCAGCATCTCAATGTCCTTCTTAACCTGAGGGGCCCAGAACTGGACACAGCACTCAAGGTGTGGCCTAACCAGTGCTGAGTACAGGGCAGGATGACCTCCCTGCTCCTGCTGGCCACACTCTTCCTGATGCAGGCCAGGATGCCCTTGGCCTTCTGGGCCCCCTGGGCACACTGCAGGCTCATGTTCAGCCTCCTCTCCACCAGTACCCCCAGGTCCCTCTCTGCCTGGCTGCTCTCAGCCACTCTGACCCCAGCCTGGAGCACTGCCTGGGGTTGTTGTGGCCAAGGTGCAGCACCTGGCACTTGGATGTGTTCAATCTGATGCCCTTGGACTCTGCCCATCTGCCCAGCCTGGCAAGGTGCCTCTGCAGAGCTCTCCCACCCTCTAACAGCTCAACTCCTGCCCCCAGCTTGCTGTCATCTGCACACTGACTGATGATGGACTCAGTGCCCTCCTCCAGATCATCAATAAAGAGATTGAGCAGGCTGGGGCCCAGCACTGATCCCTGGGGCACACCACTAGTGCCTGGCTGCCAGCTGGCTGTGGCACCATTCACCACCACTCTCTGGGCTCAGCCTCCAGCCAGTTCCTCAGCCAGCACAGAGTGCTGCTGTCCAAGCCAGGGGCTGACAGCTTGGCCAGGAGTTTGCTGTGGGGGACGGTGGCAAAGGCCTTGCTGAAGTCCAGGCAGACCACAGCCACAGCCTGCCCCACATCCCCCAGGCAGTCACCTGAGCAGAGCAGGAGATCAGGTTGGTCAGGCAGGAGCTGCCCTTCCTGAATCCATGCTGGCTGGGCCTGATCCCTTGGCCCTCCTGGAAGTGCTGTGTGATTGCCCTCCAGATGCCCTGTTCCATCCTCTTGCCTGGCACTCAGGTCAGGCTGACAGGCCTGGGATTGCCTGGCTCCTCCTGCTGGCCCTTCTTGTGGCTGGGCATCACCTTGGCAGCTTCCAGTCCCCTGGGACCTCTCCAGTGAGCCAGGGCTGGTGGGAAATGATGGAGAGAGGCTTGGCCAGCTCATCTGCCAGCTCTCTCAGCACCCTAGGATGGATCCCAGCCGCTCCCATGCACTTGTGGGGATCCAAGTGGCTCAGCAGGTCTCTAACTACTTCCTCCTGGATCTCAGGGGCATTATGCTGCTCCCTGACCCCACCTGCCAGCTCAGGAGGCTGTTAGCCTGGAGTCCTCCTGCCTTGCTGCTGAAAATGGACAGCCTGAGGCTGCTGCTGAGCAGGGTTGGAGGTGCTGGAGGTGGAAGGAGAGCCTGAAGCTGGTGCTGAGGAGGCTTGGAGGTGCTGGAGGTAGAAGGAGAGCCTCAGGCTGGGGGGGAGGGGCTTTGGGGGTCCTGCTCTGCTCCTTCAACCCAGCTGGCAGTCAGGAGGGTCCCTGTGGTCATCTCCTGGGGGGGGTCCCTACAGGGGGGATCTGGTTGAAGCCCCCAGGAGCTGTCCCCTAGGTCTTGGTCCCTGGCAGGCTGTCTGGGAGCTGAGGGCAGGTTTGCCTACAAGCTGCTCCAGGACCTCTTCTCCAACTACTCCAAGGCCCTGCTGCCTGTGGAGGACACTGACAGAGCCCTCAACGTCACCCTGCAGGTCAGCCTCTCGCAGACCATCAACATGGTGAGAGCTGGAGCTGGCCCAGGGCCCTCACGACCCCTGCCCAGACCCTGAAACCCATCCCAGACCCCTCAAACCCAACCCAGACCCCTGAAACCCAGCCCAGACCTCCTCAAACCCAGCCCAGACCCTGAAACCCAGCCCAGACCTCTCAAACCCAGCCCAGACCCGTGAAACCCACCCCAGATGCCCTCAAACCCAGCCCAGACCCACTCAATCCCAGCCCAGACCTCTCAAACCCAGCCCAGATCCACTCAATCCCAGCCCAGACCTCTCAAACCCAGCCCAGATCCACTCAAACCCAGCCCAGACCTCTCAAACCCAGCCCAGACCTCTCAAACCCAGCCCAGACCTCTCAAACCCAGCCCAGATCCACTCAAACCCAGCCCAGACCTCTCAAACCCAGCCCAGATCCACTCAAACCCAGCCCAGACCTCTCAAACCCAGCCTGGCACCGAGCCGCCCAGCGCCACGCCGGACACTGGCAGGAGGTGGCCACGGTGCTGGATCGCTGCTGCATGTGGCTCTTCCTCGCCATGGTCTTCCTCAGCAGCCTGCTGCTGCTGGCCAGAGCTGCCTGCAGGTCATGGCCTCAGGGACCTGAAGGACCTGATGGCCACAGGGAGCTTGCCCAGGACCTCATCCAGTGGGTGGTAATGGCCACTGAAGCCCCATGAGGGTAGCTTGGGGCCAGCAGCTGTAGGCTTGGAGCTGCACCAGCAGCAGGGAGGAGGAACCCAACAGCAGGACCTCAAGCCCCAGCTTCAGGCTTGAGAGGTCTCAGCTGCCCCAATGACCACACCCAGGCTGTGGCTCCAAGTTCTTCCCTTCCCTATGTCCCAGAAACTGGAGCTAAACCCTGGGGCTGTGTCCTACTCCTCCTGCTTGGAGCCAAAGTGCTCCCAGGACCTCCTGGTCCCAGGCGAGCTGAGGCAGCACCCCTGGAACCAGCTGCCATGGAGCTGCTCCCACCTGGAGCCTTGGGGCTGCTCCTGCCTGGAGCCTTGGAGCTGCTCCCACCTGGAGCCTTGGGGCTGCTCCTGCCTGGAGCCTTGGGGCTGCTCTCCCCTGGAGCGTTGGATCTGCTTCCACCTGGAGCCTTGGGGCTGCTCTCCCCTGGAGCCTTGGGGCTGCTCTCCCCTGGAGCCTTGGGGCTGCTCCTGCCTAGAGCCTTGGGGCTGCTCCTGCCTAGAGCCTTGGGGCTGCTCCTGCCTGGAGCCTTGGGGCTGCTCCTGCCTGGAGCCTTGGGGCTGCTCCTGCCTGGAGCCTTGGGGCTGCTCTCCCCTGGAGCTTTGGGGCTGCTCCTGCCTAGAGCCTTGGGGCTGCTCTCCCCTGGAGCCTTGGGGCTGCTCCCCCCTGGAGCCTTGGGGCTGCTCCCCCCTGGAGCCTTGGGGCTGCTCCTGCCTGGAGCCTTGGGGCTGCTCTCCCCTGGAGCCTTGGGGCTGCTCCTGCCTGGACCTCCCTGATCCCACCCAGCTCCCAAGCCAGGCTCCTGACTCCCCCCATCCCTCAAAGCAGCTCCCCCTGACCCTTGTTGTCCCTTGGGGGGGCACAGGCCCCCAGAAAGTAATTTTTAAGGTGGAATTTGGAAATTAATATTTATTTTTGCTTCTCACTTTGGGGTCCTTTGAGTTCCATTTGTGACCCCCACATTTGGGAAACACTCCCTCCCCTCCCCATTCCCCCCCAAGACTTCTCTCTCCCTGTCCCCCACTGTCCCCCAAACAAAGGTCCTACCCCTTAAAATGTCCTGAAGCGATTTTGGGACCTTCTGGAGCAGGACCTCCCCACACCAAATCCTTCCCAAACCCTTCCCAAAGTCCCAGGGAAGAACTTGGCCAAATCCTGACCAATTCCCCCCAACACTTCCTCAATCCTGCCCCAACCCCCCACAACCTCACCAAGACCTCCCAAATCTGGCCAAAACCTGACCTAATCCTGACAAATTCCCCCCAAAACCTCCCAAATCCTGCACCAACCCCCCACAGCCTGACCCAAACCTCCCAAATCCTTCCCCAAAAGTACCAAAGTCCTAAGGGAAGAACTTGGCCAAATCCTGACAAATTCCCCCCAAGACTTCCTCAATCCAATCCCAACCCCTGACCCAAACCTCCCAAGCTCTAACCAAGACCTCCCAAACCTGGCTACAAACTGACCAAATCCTGACAAATTCCACCCGAAACCTGCCAAATCCTGCCCCAAACCTCCCAAACTCCCAAAGAGGAACTTGGTCAAACACTGATCAAATCCATCCAAAACCTCCTCAAACCTGTCCCAACCCCCCAAAACGTCCCAAACCTGCCCACAACCTGACCAACTCCTGACAAATTCCCCCCAAAACCTTCCAAATCCTGCACCAACCTCCCACAACCTGACCAAAACCTCCCAAATCCTGATCAAAACCTCTCAACCCTTGGCCAAAACTTGAACCAAGCCTGGCCCAACCCACAGCAATTCCTGACCAAGCCCTGACCAAAACCTCCCAATGTTCCAGGGACAAAGATGACCAAATCCTGAATAAATCCACCCAAAACCTCCTCAATCCTGTCCCAACCCCCCACAACCTGACCTAAACCTCCCAAGCTCTAACCAAGAATTCCCAAACCTGCCCACAACCTGCCCAACACCTGACAAATTCCCCCCAAAACCTCCCAAATCCTGCACCAACTCTCCACAACCTGACCCAAACTCCCAAATCCTGAGCACAGCCTCCCCAGTCCTGAGCTCAACTTGGCCAAAATTGGCCAAACCCTGCCCCAACCCACACCAAAACCTCCCAAAGCCTCCTGAGTCCTGCCCCAAACCTCCCAAAGTCCCAGGGAGGAACTTGGCCAAAGCCTGACCAATTCCCCCCAACACTTCCTCAATCCTTTCCCAACCCTCCACAACCTGACCACAACCTCCCAGACCCTGGGCACGGAGTCCTCCAAATCCTTCTTCCTAGAGCTGAGAGTCCTGCTAAGGATTACTAAAGCTAATAGCCCTGCTGCTGAGAATGAATGCTGCTAATGATCCTGCTGGGAGGCATCAACACCATGGCTGCAGTGGGGTTGTTGTTGTTGTTGTTGTTATTATTATTAAGAGCTAAAAGTCCTCCTAATAATAATAGAGCTAACAGTCCTGATGATGAATACTAGAGCTATAATCAGGCTAATAATGATAAATAACATGGCTAACAATCTTAATTGTGGAAATACTTAATAATAGACCTAATAATACCACTAATAGTAATATTTAAGAATCCTGGCAATATTGATAAAAAACATGGCTAATACTCCTAATAACGGAAATCATTGCTAATAGAGCTAAGAGTCCTGCTAATATTGAGTAATGGTGCTAACAATCCTGCCCATAATTAATAATACAGCAAACAGTCCTGCTACTAATCATTAATGGCTCTAATAATCCTAATGATAAATAATATGGCTAATAGTCTTAATAATTGTAACAGCAAAAACTAATGGAGCTAAAAGACCCCCTAATAATAACTAACAGAGCTAACAGCACCAGTAATAATTAATGCTAGAGCTCTAATCAGGCTAATGATGATAAATAACATGGCTAAGAGTCTTACTACTACTACTAATAAAACGTAGCACTAACCATAAAGAACAGAGCTAATATTCCTGCTAATAACAATCAAGGGAGCTAATAATCCTGCTTATATTGATAAGTACTATGGCTAATAGCCTCAATAATGGTAATAATAAAGTAGCTAATATTCCTGCTAATAATAACAACTAATAGAGCTAACAATCCTTCTAATACCTATAAACAATATGGCTAATCATCTTAACAATGAAATAATTAATAATAGAGCTAATAATAATGCTAAGAATAACTAATAGATCTAAGAATCCTGCTAATACCTATAAAGAATATGGCTAACAATCTTAACTATGGCAATAATTATTAATAGATGTACTAATCCTGCTAATAATAATTAATAGAGCTAAGAATCCTGCTAATACCTATTAAAAATATGGCTAATAATCTTAGTTATGGTAATATTTAATAACAGACCTAATAACAGCACTAATACTAATGCTTAAAAGAGCTAAGAATCCTGCTAATATTCATGAAAAATATGGCTAAGAATCTTAGTAATAGAAACAATTAATAATAGAGCTATGAATCCTACTAACATTGAGTAATGGTGCTAATAATCCTGTAGATAATTAATAAAAGAGCTAATTCTCTGGTTAATGACTAATAATACACCTAATAGCAATACTAGTAGTAGCTGGCAGTCCTGCTGAAAATAATTGATAGAGCTAATAACCCTGCTTATAATAATATATAATGAGGCTAATAATCCTGCTACTACTACTACCGGTCTTAGTAGTAGGAGTAATAGTAATAATAATAATAATAAAGCACCTAATAGTGTGCTAATACCAATAGGGCTAATAATCCTGCTGAGGATTACTATCAGGGGATCCCCCCAGAGGACCTCACAGCCTCCCAGAGCTGTCTCCTGACCAAGCCCTGACCAAAACCTTCCAAATATTGAGCAGAACCTGACCCAAGCCAGACCAAAACCTCCCAAGTCCTTCCCAAACCCTTCCCAAAGTCCGAGGAAAGAACTTGGCCAAATCCTCACCAATTCCCCCCAACACTTCCTCAATCCTGCCCCAACTCCCCACAACCTCACCACAACCTCCCAAATCCTCAGCTCAACCTCACCAAACCCTCACCCAATCCACACCAAAACCTCCCAAAACCTCCTCAAGCCTTTCCCAACCTCCCAGCCCCTCACCAAAAGCATCAAACACTTCCCAAAGCCTCAGCACAACTTGCCCAAGTCCTGGCCCAAGCCTGACCACAGCCTGCTCAAAACCTCCCAAATCCTCAGCTCAGACCAAAAACCTCCCAAAACCTTCTCAAACCATTCCCAAAACCTCCCAAAGTCCTAGGGAGGAACTTGGCCAAGTCCTGGCCCAAGCTGGAACAAATCCTGACCAAATCCTGCCCAAAACCAAAGCCTGTCCAAATCCCCCCAAAACCTGCACCAACCCCCCACAACCTGACCAAAACCTCCCAAATCCTACCCAAAATGCCCTAAAGACCTAGGAAAGAACTTGGCCAAATCCTGACAAATCCACCCAAAACCTCCTCAATCCTATCCCAACCCCCACCCAACTGGACCCAAACCTCCCAAACCCTAAACAAAACCTCCTGATGTCCTAGGGAGGAACTTGGCCACTTCTGGACAAATTCCCCCTAAAACCTCCCAAATCAGCATGGATTTAGGAAGGGCAGGTCCTGCCTGACCAACCTGATCTCCTTCTATGATCAGGTGACCCACCTGGTGGATGTGGGGAGGCCTGTGGATGTAGTCTACCTGGACCTCAGCAAGGCCTTTGACACCGTCCCCCATAGCAAACTGCTGGCCAAGCTGTCAGCCCATGGCTTGGACGGGAGCACACTGCGATGGGTTAGGAACTGGCTGGAGGGCTGAGCCCAGAGAGTGGTGGTGAATGGTGCCACATCCAGCTGGCAACCAGTCACTAGTGGTGTGCCCCAAGGATCAGTGCTGGGCCCTGTGCTCTTTAACATCTTTATTGATGATCTGGATGAGGGCTTTGAGTCCATCATCAGTAAATTTGCTGACGACACCAAGCTGGGGGCAGGAGTTGATCTGCTGGAGGGTAGAGAGGCTCTGCAGAGGGACCTCGACAGGCTGGGCTGATGGGCAGAGTCCAACGGCATGAGATTTAACACATCCAAGTGCCGGGTTCTGCACATTGGCCACAACAACCCCATGCAGTGCTACAGGCTGGGGTCAGAGTGGCTGGAGAGCAGCCAGGCAGAGAGGGACCTGGGGGTGCTGGTTGATGGTAGGCTTAACATGAGCCTGCAGTGTGCCCAGGCAGCCAAGAGGGCCAATGGCATCCTGGCCTGCATCAAGAACAGTGTGGCCAGCAGGAGCAGGGAGGTCATTCTGCCCCTGTACACTGCACTGGTTAGGCCACACCTCGAGTCCTGTGTCCAGTTCTGGGCCCCTCAGTTTAGGAAGGATGTTGACTTGCTGGAACGAGTCCAGAGAAGAGCAACAAAGTTGGTGAGGGGTTTGGAACACAAGCCCTATGAGGAGAGGCTGAGGGAGCTGGGGCTGCTTAGCCTGGAGAAGAGGAGACTTAGGGGTGACCTTATCACTCTCTACAACTACCTGAAGGGAGGTTGTAGACAGGCTGATGATGGTCTCTTCTCCCAGGCACCCAGTACCAGAACAAGAGGACACAGTCTCAAGCTGCGCCAGGGGAGGTTCAGGTTGGATGTTAGGAAGAAGTTCTATACAGAGAGAGTGATTGCCCATTGGAATGGGCTGCCCGGGGAGGTGGTGGAGTCGCCGTCATTGAAGGTGTTCAGAAGGAGACTTGACGGGGTGCTTGGTGCCATGGGTTAGCTGTTTGGGTGGGTTGGATTGGTTGATGGGTTGGACACGATGATCTTGAAGGTCTCTTCCAACCTGGTTTGGTTTATTCTAATAAAGGTTTATTCTAATCTTGCACCAACCCCCCATAACCTGACCCAATACCTCCCAAGCTCTAACCAAGACCTCCCAAACCTGCCCACAACCTGATACAATCCTGACTAATTACCCCAAAACCTCCCAAATTCTTCCCAAAACCTCCCAGAGTCCCAGGGAGGAACTTGGCCAAGTCCTGGCCCAAGCCAGAACAACTCCTGACTAAATCCTTCCCAAAACCTAAAAAACTCCCAGGGAAGAAATTGGTCCAAATGAGATCAAAACCTCCCAAATCCTTCCCAAAACCTCCCAAAGTCCCAATGAGGAACTTGAACAAATCCTGACAAATTCCCCCCAAAACCTCCCAAAATCCTGAACAAAACCTCCCAAAGTCCTAGGGAAGAACTTGGCCAAGTCCTGGCCCAAGCCAGAACAACTCCTGTCCAATTCCTTCCCCAAACCTCCCAAAGTCCCAGGGAGGAATTTGGTCAAATCCTGACAAATCCCCACCAAAACTTCCTCAATCCTGCACCAACCCCCCCAAAACCTGACCCAAACCTCCCAACCTTTAACCAAGACCTCATAACCCTGCCCACAACCTGGCCAACTCCTGACAAATTCCCCCCAAAACCTCCCAAATCCTGCACCAACCCCCCATAACCTGACCCATACCTCCCAAATCCTGGGCAGGATTTGACCAAGGCCTGCTTCAATCCAGCAACAAATCCTGCACCAAATCCTCACAAAACTTCCCAAATCCTGCCCAAAATCTCCCAGATCCAGGATAGGACTTGGCCAAATCCTGGTCCAAACCAGACCAAAACCTCTCAAATCCTTCCCCAAAACCTCCCAAAATTCTAGGGAAGAACTTGGCCAGACCCTGACAAATTCCACCCAAAACTTCCTCAATCCTGTCCCAACCCCAAAACCTGACCCAAACTTCCCAAGCTCTATCCAAGACCTCCCAAACCTGGGCACAACCTGAACCAATCCTTACAAATTCCCCACAAAACCTCCCAAATCCTTCCCCTAACCTACCAAAATCCCAGGGAACAACTTCCCAAGTCCTGGCCCAAGCCAGAACAACTCCTGACCAGATCCTTCCCAACACCTCCCAAATCCCTGGGCACAACTTGGCTAAATCCTGGCTCAACCCACACCAAATCCTGCCCCAAAACTCCCACCAAAATTTCCTCAGTTCTGCACCAACCCCCCACAACCTGACCAAAACCTCCCAAATCCTACCCAAACCCTCCTCAATCCTGTCCCAACCCCCAAAAACCTGACCCAAACCTCTCAACCGCTATCCAAGACTTCCCAAACCTGACCACAAGCTGACCAACTCCTGACAAATTCCCCCCAAAAGCTCCCAAATCCTGCACCAACCCCCCACAACCTGATCCAAACCTCCCAAATCCTGCCCAAAACCTCCCACACTCCTAGGCCAAACTCCCAAACTTGGCCAAGTCCTGGCCCAAGCCAGAACAACTCCTGAAAAAATCCTTCCCCAAATCTCCCAAAGTCCTTCTCCTCAATCCTTCCCCACCTCTCCAGAACCTGACCCAAACTCCCAGATCCTGAGCACAGCCTCCCCAGTCCTCAGCTCAACTTGGCCAAACCCTGGTACAACCCGCACCAAAACTTCCCAAACCCTCCTGAGTCCTGCCCCAAACCTCCCAAAGCCCTACGGAAGAACTTGACAAATCCTGACCAATTCCTCCCAACACTTCCTCAATCCTGCCCCAACTCCCCACAACCTCACCAAAACCTACCAAATCCTCAGCTCAACCTCACCAAACCCTCACCCAATCCACACCAAAACCTCCCAAAACCTCCTCAAGCCTTTCCCAACCTCCCAGCCCCTCACCAAAAGCATCAAACACTTCCCAAAGCCTCAGCACAACTTGCCCAAGTCTTGGCCCAAGCCTGACCACAGCCTGCTCAAAACCTCCCAAATCCTCAGCTCAGCCTGACCAAATCCTGACCCAACCCAGACTAAAAGCTCCCCAAACCTTCACAAACCCTTCCCAAAACCTCCGAAACTCCCAGGGAAGAACCTGGCCAAGTCATGGCCCAAGCCAGAACAACTCCTGACCAGATACTTCCCAAAACTTCCCGAACTTCTAGGGAAGAACTTGGTCAAATCCTGAACAAATCCCCCCCAAATCTCCCAAATCCTGCACCAACCGCCCAACAACCTGACCTAAACCTCCCAAGCTCTAACCAAGACCTCCCAAACCTGGGCACAACCTGACCAAATCCCAACTAATTCCCCCCAAAGCCTCCCAAATCCTGCCCTAATCCTCCCAAACTCCTAGGGAAGAACTTCCCAAGTACTGGCCCAAGCCAGAACAACTCCTGAGCAGATCCTGCCCAAAACCTCCCAAAGTCCTAGGGAAAAACTTGGACACAGCCTAACAAATTCCCCCTAAAGCTTCCTAAATCCTGACCAAAACCTCCCAATATCCCAGGGAGGAAGATGGCCAAATCCTGAATAAATCCCCAAACCTTCTTATACCTGTCCCAACACCTCAAAACCTCCCAACCTCTAACCAAGACCTCCCAAACCTGCCCACAACCTGACCAACTCCTGACTAATTCCCCCCAAAACCTCCCAAATCCTGCACCAACCCCCCAAAACCTGACCTAAAGCTCCCAAATCCTCAATAAAACCTCCCAAATTCTGGCCACGATCTGACCAAATCCTGCTTCAATCCAGAGACCAAATCCTCACCAAATCCCCACAAGACCTCCCAAACCCTGGGCACAACTTGGCTAAATCCTGGCTCAACCCACACCAAATCCTGACCAAATCCTGCCCCAAAACTCCCACCAAATTCCCACCAAAATTTCCTCAGTTCTGCACCAACCCCCCACAACCTGACCAAAACCTCCCAAATCCTACCCAAACACTCCTCAATCCTGTCCCAACCCCCAAAAACCTGACCCAAACCTCTCAACCACTACCCAAGACCTCCCAAACCTAGGCACCACCTGACCAACTCCTGACAAATTCCCTCCCAAAATCCTGAACAAAACCTCCCAAATTTCTAGAGAAGAACTTGGCCAACTCCTGGCACGAGCCAGAACAACTCCTGACCAAATCCTACCCAACACCTCCCAGACTCCAAGAGAGGAAGTTGGCCAAAGCCAAACCAAATCCCCCAAGACTTGCTGAATCCTGTCCCAACCTCCTCCAATCTGACCCAAACCTCCCACATCCTGACCCAAACCTCCCAAATCCTGACCCAAACCTCCCAAATCCTTCTCCTAATCTACCAAAGTCCTAGGGATGAACTTGGCCAACTCCTGGCCCAAGCCAGAACAACTCCTGACCAAATCCTGCCCAAAACCTCCCAAAGTCAAAGGGAGGAACTTGGCCAAATCCTTCCCAAATCCCCACAAAACCTCCCAAATCCTGCACCAACCCCACACAATCTGGCCCAAACCTCCCAAATCCTCAACAAAAACTCCCAAATTCTGGGCAGGATTTGGCAAACCCTGCTTCAATCCACAGACCAAAGCCTTCCCAAATCCCCACAAAACCTCCCAAATCCTGCCCAAAACCTCCCAAAGTCTTAGGGAGGAACTTGGCCAAAGCCTGACAAATTCCCCCCCAAACCTACCAAATGCTGTACAGAACTTGGCCAAATCCTGGCCCAAACGAGACCAAAACTTCCCAAATCCTTACCCAATCCTCCCAAAGACCCAGGGAGGAAGTTGGCCAAATTCAGACCAAATTGCCCCCAACACTTCTTCCATCCATTCCCAAGCCCCCAACAGCCTGACCCAAACCTCCCAAGCTCTAACCAAGACCTTCCAAACCTGGGCACAACCTGATCAAGTCCTGACAAATTCCACCCAAAACCTCCCAAATCCTGCACCAACCCACCACAACCTGACCAAAACCTCCCAAATCCTGAACAAAACCTCCAAAGTCCCAAAGAGGAACTTGGCCAAATGCTGACAAATTCCCCCAAAACCTCCTGTGTTAGGTTAATGCCAATTCTGGGAACAAAAAACCAAAGCAGGGTGGAGGGCTTGAGGGGACTTTACCCTCCCTGCAGGGCGTTGGCCCCCAGGAAGCTGAGTCTGTTCCACTCCCCCCTCCCTGCCCAGCTAGGCTAGAAAAAGCAGGACATCGTAGCTGTTGGCTCTCCTTTTGGCTCCTGCCTCTGCTGGATGAGAGCCACTGCAGCTGCCCTCCTGCTCCTCTGCCACGTGGTCACACCTGATCCTGCTCCCTGCTGCCTCCTCAGAGAAAGACTGCTTTTGTATTTGTCCCTTTTTTTGTCCCACTCCCATCCATCCTTCTCCCTTGCCCTTGAGAACCTTTCCTGTTATTGTTACATATATATATATTGTTTAAAGACAACTCTTTACCTCTCTACTTCCAAGCTGACTCCAAATCATTGCCTGGTGGATTTATCCTTCCTTTTCTCCCCTCTCTGTTGGGAGGGAGGAGGGGGTGGTGCTGAGGGCTGGAGGCCCTCCAGGGGGTGGTGCTGAGGCTGGAGGACACCTGGGGGGTGGTGCTGAGGGTGGAGGTCCCCTGGGTGGGGGTGCTGAGGCTTGGAGGCCCTCCAGGAGATGGTGCTGAGGGCTGGAGGCCTTCTCCCTGATCTCCAGCAGCTGCTTTCTTCTTCCTTGCCCAGGTTGACCTCTCCCACTTGTCCCCAGAGGAGCACTGGAGGTGAGTCTGGGCTGGAGGAGGTCACCCAGTGCTTGAAGCTCCCCCCTGGAGAGGACAAACCCCCACCCCTGGGGGCTGCTGCCACAGGGGAGGCCTCAGCTGCCTTGGACTTGCTTTGACCTCCTCTGCTTGGAAATGTCCCAGGGAGGTTGGAGAAGAGGACCTCTGAGGGTCTCTTCCCACTTTGCCAAGTGGATTCTCCAGGCTGGAGGAGGCTTCACCTCCCTGGGGCTCTGGAGGACCAGGAGGAGGCTTCACCTCCCTGGGGCTCTGGACCAGCTGCTGGGTGGCATAGGTTGAACCATGCTCTTCACCTTGGAAGTCCTCACAGCTCAAAGCCACCACTGGTGGTGGTTGGGCCATGGCCTCTGGCAAGACCAAAGCCACCTGAGGACAGCCTCAGGTGGATCATCTTCTCTGCCTTTGTGGTGAGGAGGTTATGAAATTTATGACTATGAATTTATGAATTATGAAAAATATTATTTTATTAATTACCAAACTATTAATAACCGATTAATCACCAACTTATATACATGTTCTAGTGCACGTTCGTGAAATAGATTCCACAACTGGCTTAGTGTTATGATTAGAACGTAATTGAACTATCTAGAAACCCTTTCTATATTTATATAAGGAAGGGTGCAGTTCTGCCGCTTGGCCACTAGATGGAGACTCGGCGGGACGCGGGCGGCTTCTGGCTCTACACAGCAATATTATAATCTGTCTATGCGTCAGCGCTTACTCTGCTAGACGCGGATCCTTTGAACCGAGTGCTAGTGGGTGGAAAGCACGTGGACGATATTCAATTCCCTTCAGACAACAGGGGTCGGCCCGTGGGGTCGGCCCTCAGGAGTCGGCTCGCACGGCAGGGCGGGACGACGGTGGCCGGTAGGTGGGCTCGAACGAGGGAAGCAGGCGAAGCTACGGGGGTCGGCCCAACCACGGCGAGTCTCAGGGCTGATGCAAACAGCCTCGGGGAGAGAATGCGGCTGCGTTAGGCGGCGGATTCTCTTTACCGAGCTTCAAGGAGTAACAGGGCTCTCAGAGTGGTCCCGGTTCGATGCTAGGCATACGTGGACTCGGTTATCAATCGAGTCCCTTCTCCCCGGTAACTGGGCAGATCTTACCCTCGGGGGTCAGTCCAGTCCTCCGGTGGCACGATGGGCTCTCCCGGTCGGCACGGCTGGCTGCAGCAACGTTGAGCTCCTCAGGCTCAGCAAAGGTCCTCCCTCTGTGCTTCTTCACTACGCAGACGCTTCCAGCATGCGTGCATGTATAACAGAAGCTAATAACAATAAGCTCAATGGCGAAGGCTGCAGCTCGAGAGTTGCTCTCTCGAGCTAGCACAGAGACAGAGTAAATGAGGGGGCAACGTGTTCACCAGCTGGGGTGATACTTATAGATCCCTCGAGGCTGGGCTTGACCAATGGGCACTCTCATAAGCAACTGGCTTCAGCCTATAGAAAGCGTGAAGCTAGGCTTATGCCCATACTTGGTGTCAGCAGGAGCGCTGCATGCGCTGGGTGCGTGCAAGCCTGGCTAATGCCTTGGCTTTTGTCTTCCTCCTGGAGGAGGGGGAACTTGCCCACATGCTGGGACAAGATTCAGTATCGGGGCATAATGTGCCTTCACCACAGCCTTCCTCTGGAGGGGTCTCCTCTGTGTTCTCCTTCCAGCTCTTTGCTTCCTTGGCCAAGCTCTGAGGCTGTCACCACCCAAACCTTCTTGGGTGTCCTGGTGCTCTTCCCAAGCTGTTGGAGGGTGGCAGGAGAAGGTCCAGCAGGAGGTGTCTGGGGTCTCCCAAACCCTTTCCTTCTGTCCCTGCAGATGGTGACCCTCTTCCAGATGTGGGTGGTGCCCCTCTACTTCACCATCAAGCTCAACTGGTGGAGGTTCCTGGTCATCTGGGTCCTCTTCTCAGCTGTCACAGCTTTTGTCACCTTCAGGGCAACCAGGAAACCTCTGGTACAGACAACCCCCAGGTGGGTACAGGGCTCCTGAGCCTCTGGAGGAGGGCAGCTCCTCACCCTCAAGGTTAACCCGGCTGGAGGACCTCTCTCCCCCACCTCCTCTGCCTTGAACTGTGGGGGTGTTGGACCACCTGTTGGTGGCCAGCCTGAGACCTGAGGGACCTGGAGAGCTACCCTTGGGGGGCTGGTGGCATCACCAAGGGCATTCCTGGCATGCAATCCAGGTGCTTGGGGCATCTGGAGATGCCAAGGTTTGGGGCTGGGAAGTGAAGGCCATGAGCAGCCCCTGGCAGCTGCAGGCCTGGGGCTTGAATGAGGAGCTTGAAGCTCTGATGGCCCTGGGAAGTGACCTGGCATGAGGGCACTGAGGCCAAGGGCTGAGACCTGCCCCTGGGGCACAGCAAGCCCAGGAAGGCTCCAGGCTGGGGGCAGAGGGGCTGGGAAGTGCCTGGGGGGAAAGGCCCTGGGGGGGTTGGTGGCAGAGGCTGGAGAGGAGCCAGGGGGTGCCCAGGTGGGCAAGGAGGGCAGCAGCAGCCTGGGCTGGAGCAGCAATGGTGTGGGCAGCAGGAGCAGGGCAGGGATTGTGCCCCTGGGCTGGGCACTGGGGAGCCCACAGCTGCAAGCCTGGGGGCAGGGTTGGGACCTCCCTGCCAGGAGGACCTTGAGGGCTGGAGCAGGACCAGAGAAGGGCAAGGAAGCTGGGGAGGGGTGTGGGGAAGGAGGAGAAGGCTGTGGAGAAGTTGTGAGGAGCAGCTGAGGGCCCTGGGGGGGTTGAGGCTGCAGCAGAGGAGGCTGAGGGGAGACCTTGTGGCTCTCTGCAGCTCCCTGAGAGCAGCTTGCAGCCAGCTGGGGCTCAAGGGCTGCTCCTGAGGGCTGAGCCAAGAGGAGATGGCCTCAGGTTGTGGCAGGGCAGGTTGAGTTGGGCCCTGGGGAGCAATTGGTGCCCCTTGAGGGGTGCCCAGGCCTGTGGCAGCTGCCCAGGGCAGTGGTGGAGTCCCCATGGCTGGAGGGGTTGGGAAGCTGTGGTGCTGAGGGCCCTGTGGTGGTGGTGCTGGGGCAGTGCTGGGGCCATGCTTGGCCTCCATCACCTTCAAGGTGTTCTCCAACCCAGACCATTCCATGACTGTATGAAGCCTGTGACCTTCAGCTTGTCCTCCCCTCACCTCCATCCTCTACCTCAGTTGTCCCTCCTGGCTCCTTCCAGGACCTTCTGGAGCTGGTCTCCTTCAGGAGAAGCAGAAGCAGTTCTACTCTAGGGGGTGGGTGGTGAGATGGATTGTCTTCATGCTGGCTCCTGACCTCCTTGGGTTCCTTCTCCTCCTCAGGTTGGTCTACAAATGGTTCCTCCTGATCTACAAGATCAGCTATGCCACAGGCACCGTGGGCTACATGGCTGTGATGTTCACCCTCTTTGGCCTCAACTTGTTGTTCAGGTGAGGACATCTCAGGTGGCTTCCAGCTCCTGGGAGGGGCTGGGAGGCGAAGGACCTCAAGCAGGAGAAGATAGTGGCCATGGCTTCATGGCAATAGCCCTTGGCTTGGACAGCTGCTGGAGGAGGTCATTCTGGGCATGGCCTCTCCTCCCTGGGAGGGCCAGGGGAGAGGTATTAGGTCCTCAAGCGATGGTCTTCTGGCTGGACCTGTTGCTCCTCCAGGCTTGATCTTCTCCTGGGTGGACCTGTTGCTCCTCAAGGCCTGCTCTTCTCCTGGCTGGAGCTGCTGCTCCTCAAGGCCTGCTCTTCTCCTGGCTGGAGCTGCTGCTCCTCAAGGCTTGATCTTCAACTGGCTGGAGCTGCTGTTCCTCAAGGCCTGCTCTTCTCCTGGCTGGAGCTGCTGCTCCTCAAGGCTTGATCTTCTCCTGGCTGGACCTGCTGCTCCTCAAGGCCTGCTCTTCTCCTGGCCAGAGCTGCTGCTCCTCAAGGGTTAATCATCTCCTGGCTGGAGCTGCTGCTCCTCAAGGCTTGACCATCTCCTGGCTGGAGATGTTAGGGCCTCAAGGCTTGACCATCTCCTGGCTGGAGATGTTGGGGCCTCAAGGCTTGGGGCTTTAAGGGTTGACATTCTCCTGGCTGGAGATGTTAGGGCCTCAAGGGTTGACCTTCTCCTGGCTGGAGAGGTTGGGGCCTCAAGGCTTGGGGCTTTAAGGGTTGACATTCTCCTGGCTGGAGATGTTAGGGCCTCAAGGGTTGACCTTCTCCTGGCTGGAGAGGTTGGGGCCTCAAGGCTTGGGGCTTTAAGGGTTGACCTTCTCCTGGCTGGAGATGTTAGGGCCTCAAGGGAATTCTCCTCAGTCCCTTGGGACTCAGCTTTGGTCAGGCCACAGCCACTGCAGAGGAGGGCAGGGAAGCTGTGGAAGGGCCTGGAGAACAAATCTGATGGGGATCGACTGAGGGAGCTGTGGATGGTTAGTTTGGAGAAGAGGAGGCAGAGGGGGAACCTCACTGCTCTTCACAGCTCCCTGAAAGGACATTGTGGAGAGGCTGGGGGTGGTCTCTTCTCACAAGTAATGAAGTGATAGTAGGAAGAGGGAATGAATAGAATAGACTAGAATGGATTAGACTAGAATTAACCAGGTTGGGAAATGACCTTTGAGATCATGAAGTCACCGTGTCCAGAGAAGGGCAAGAAAGCTGGTGAGGGGTTTGGAGCACCAGCCTTATGTGGAGAGCCTGAGGGAGCTGGGGTTGATTAGCCTGGAGAAGAGGAGGCTCAGAGGAAACCCTTATTGCTGTCTAGAACTGCCTGAAGGGAGGTTGTAAGCAAGTGGGCATTGGTGTCTTGTCCCAGGTAACCAGCACCAGGATAGCAGCACAGGAAGCAATCCCTGTCCTTCAGCATGGCCTTCCCCCTACAAGGGGGAGCTCAGCACCACCAAATCTGATGGCAGCCAGTCCTTCCCCTTCCAGTTCCCAAAGCTCAGTCCCCGGTTCAGTTTTGAGCAAGCCTTTGAGGATGCCAAGAAGAAGCTGGGTAAGAGCAGGGGCCGGGGGAGTGGATGTGGCAGTGGGCTCAGCATCACAAGCCAGGCTAGGCAGGCCTCCATCCATCTCATTTCCTCATCCTCCAAAGTTGTTTTTTTCCCAGCTTCCAGC
This sequence comes from Melanerpes formicivorus, assembly GCF_026170545.1. Lineage (NCBI taxonomy): Eukaryota > Metazoa > Chordata > Aves > Piciformes > Picidae > Melanerpes > Melanerpes formicivorus. The sequence continues at coordinate 248,170 of NW_027142643.1, read as the reverse complement.
AAAATCTGCCTGGACCCAGAGTTCCTCAAGGCCATCCCCACCATGAAGATGAGGAGCGGGATGCAGGTACTTGGTGCTGGTGCTTGGGTTCAAGCATCCTACAGGACCTGCAAGTCCCTTCCTGGAGGTGGTCAAGGCCAGGTTGGGTGAGGCCTTGAGCCACCTTAGAACCTCAATAGAGGAGAGTTGTGGAGGTGGTGGAGCTGGTGCAGAGGAGGGCAGGGAAGCTGGGGAAGGGCCTGGTGAACTAATGTGGTGGAGATGGACTGAGGGAGCTGTGGATGGTTAGTTTGGAGAAGAGGAGGCAGAGGGGGAACCTCACTGCTCTTCACAGCTCCCTGAAAGGACATTGTGGAGAGGCTGGGGGTGGTCTCTTCTCACAGGTGATGAAGTTATAGTATGAAGAGAAAATGAATAGAATAGAATGGTTTAGACTAGACTAGACTAGAACTAACCAGGTGGGAAAAGACCTTTCAGATCATGAAATCAACGTGTCCAGGGAAGGGCAAGAAAGCTGGTGAGGTGTTTGGAGCACCAGCTCTATGAGGAGAATCTGAGGGAGCTTGGGTTGATTAGCCTGGAGAAGAGGAGGCTCAGAGGAAACCCTTATTGCTGTCTAGAACTCCCCGAAGGGAGGTTGTAAGCAAGTGGGCATTGGTGTCTTCTCCCAGGTAACCAGGACCAGGATAGCAGCACAAGAAGCAATCCCTGACCTTCAGCATGGCCTTCCCCCTACAAGGGGGAGCTCAGCACCACCAAATCTGATGGCAGCCAGTCCTTCCCCTTCCAGTTCTCCAATGCGATGCCAGGCTCTGCTTTGAGCAACCTTTGAGGATGCCAAGAAGAAGCTGGGTAAGAGCAGGGGCCGGGGGAGTGGATGTGGCAGTGGGCTCAGCATCACAAGCCAGGCTAGGCAGGCCTCCATCCATCTCATTTCCTCATCCTCCAAAGTTGTTTTTTTCCCAGCTTCCAGCAAAAACTGCCTGGACCCAGAGTTCCTCAAGGCCATCCCCACCATGAAGATGAGGAGCGGGATGCAGGCACTTGGTGCTGGTGTTGGGTTCAAGCATCCTACAGGACCTGCAAGTCCCTCCCAGGAGGTGGTCAAGGCCAGGTTGGCTGAGGCCTTGAGCCACCTTGACACCTCAATAGAGGAGAAATGTGGAGGTTCAGGAGCCAGTGCAGAGGAGGGTAAGGAGGCTGGGGAGGGGCCTGGAGAATAAATCTGATGAAGAGCAACTGAAGGAGCTGGGGGTGGTTAGTTTGGAGAAGAGGAGGCTGAGGGGAGACCTCTTTGCTCTCTGAGGGTCTTTTCCAAGCCAGATGGTTCTGTGATTCTGTCCCCCATTCCTTCCTCCTTCCTCCTCCTGCACAGATGAAGAGCTCCCCAGCTGCACGGAGGCCTCTGTGGAGACCACGAGCTCAGAGGAAGAGCCAGAAGCTGGCTTCATGCCCATCACTGGCCGCTCTGGGCAGAGCCGGCGCGGCGAGAGCCCTGCGGAGGGGCGAGCCCTGCGCCGCTCGAGCCGCGGCTCCTTCACCTGGGGCAGCCTGGAGGACCTCCTCAGCCTGGACCCTGAAGGCCATGAGAGCTCCATGTGGTTGGGCTGTGAGGATGGCTGGTGTGTATCCTGTGAGGACAGGCTGAGAGAGTTGGGGCTGTTGGGGCTGAGTCTGGGGAAGAGAAGGCTCCGAGGAGACCTTCTTGTGGCCTTCCGGTATCTGAAGGGGGCTCCAAGAAACCTGGGGAGGGACTTTTTAGGGTGTCAGGGAGTGATAGGACTGGGAGGCTGGATCCAAGCTAGAGGAGGGGAGATTTAGATTAGACATTAGGAAGAAGTTCTTCCCCATGAGGGTGGTGAGAGAGTGGAACACGTTGCCCAGGGAGGTGGTGGAAGCCTCATGCCTGGAGGTTTTTAAGGCCAGGCTGGATGTGGCTGTGAGCAGCCTGCACTGGTGTGAGGTGTCCCTGCCCAAGGCAGGGGGGATGGAACTGGCTGATCCTTGAGGTCCCTTCCAACCCTGACAATTCTGTGATTCTGTGAATGGGAGAGAGGCTGTGGGGAGACCTAAGAGTGACTTTACAGTATCTGAAGGCGGCTACAAGAAGGGTGGAGCGAGACTGCAAAGGCCTGCAGTGACAGGAGAAGAGGCAATGGCTTCAAACTGGAGCAGAGCAGATTTAGATTGGATGTTAGGAACGAGTTCTGCGCCATGAGGGTGGTGGAACACTGGAACAGGTTGCCCTGGGAGATGGTTGAGGTCCCATCCCTGGAGATATTCAAGGTGAGGCTGGGCAGGGCCCTGGGCGACCTGAGCTGCTTGAGGATGTCCCTGCTAACTGCAGAGGGGGTTGAACTGCATGACCTTTGGAGGTCCCTTCCATCCCAGACCATTCTATGACACTTAATATGGGGTAGAGCCCCTCCCCACCCCCATCCCAGGTGAGCCTCCAGCTTTGCTCTTCTCCTGCAGCATCCACGTGTAGCAGTCCTCGGACAACATCCGTACCGGGGAGAGCAGCGTGAAGATGCAACACGCTGCTGCTGTCATGTGCATCTTGTAAGTGATGAGCAAGAAGCTCTTCTGGCTCTAGGATGTGCCTAGCAGGGTGCTTCGGGGTGGGGGGTGGGGGGGCAAGCAGGACTTTCACCCTGTTGATAGGGCAAGGGGCAAGGGATGTAAACTACAGCACAGGAGGCTGCACCTCAGGCCGAGGAGGAACTTCTTGATTGTGAGGGTGACAGAGCCCTGGAGCAGGCTGCCCAGAGAGGTTGTGGAGTCTCCTTCTCTGGAGACTTCCAAGCCCCATCTGGATGTGTTCCTGTGCAACCTGTGCTGGATTCTATGGTGCTGCTCTGGCAGGGGGGCTGGACTCGCTGATCTCCAGAGGCCCCTCCCAACCCCTAGCATCCTGTGGTCCTGTGATCCTGGGACTCTTCATCTGGTTGCCAACGAGTTCTTCTCCCTGCAGGTACCTGGATAACCAAGTTATTGTCTCCTTGGCCAATGGGGAGCCTGTTGTGTACCAATGGGAGGCAGGTGAGGCTGGTCTGGAGACATCCAAAGGTACTGGTGGGGTTAAAGGCAGCCCCAAAGGGATAGTTGTTGGGTGGGTGGCATGGGCAGCCCCTTGTTGAGGGATGCCTGAGGTGCTGGTGGCTTCCCTGCTTGCATAGTATCATAGAATCATACAATCCTATTGGGTTGGAAGAGACCTTAAAGGTCATCTAGATGCAAGCCCCTGCCATGGGCAGGGACACCTCCTACCAGCCCAGGTTGCTCGAGGCCTCATCCAACCTGGCCTTGAACACCTCCAGGGCTGGGGCAGGGAAGGGGCAGCAGGTTGAGGGAGGTGATGCTCCCCCTCTAGTCCAGTCTGGTGAGACCACACCTGGAGCACTGTGTCCAGTTCCAGAGCCTCTATTCCAGGAAGGATCTGGAGGTGCTGGAGGGTGTCCAGAGAAGATCCACGAGGAGGAGCAGAGGGCTGGAGCTCCTCTTCTAAGAGGACAGCCTGAGGGAGTTGGGGCTGTGCAGTCTGGAGAAGAGAAGGCTCTGAGGAGGCCTTCTTGTGGCCTTCCAGTATCTGAAGGAAAGCTGGGGAGGGACTTTTGAGGGTGTCAGGAAGTGGTAGGACAGGAGGGGATGAAGCAAAACTAGAAGTGGGTAGATTCAGATTGGATGTTAGGAAGAAGTTCTTCCCCAGGAGGGTGGTGAGAGCCTGGCACAGGTTGCCCAGGGAGGTGGCAGAAGCCTCATGCCTGGAGGTTTCTAAGGCCAGGCTGGAGGTGGCTGTGAGCAGCCTGCTCTAGTGTGAGGTGTCCCTGGCCATGGCAGGGGGGATGGAACTGGCTGATCCTTGAGGTCCCTTCCAACCCTGACAATTCTATGATTCTATGACATCCCTTGAAGGGTTCTGGAGACCCAAAACTGGAGTCAGGTGGAGGTGTGCCTCCTCCTTCTGGTCCCTGCCTACCAGCTTGCATCCCCTGGTGTCTTCAGCTCATGTCCCCTTTTGCTGAGGACCTGGAGGTGGACATCTCCGCCCCCCACAACGTGGGATGGTCCTAATGGCTTGGTGAAGATGGAGATTTCTTTGGCAGACTTTTGACTACCAAGCCCACTCCCACCACCCTCACAGGCTGCTTCTGGGACCCCCAAAACTCCAAATGCCTGTCCCTGGGCTCCCCAGGGATCCTCATCACCGAGATGGTGGCAGTGGCCGGGAAGCTGTGGTGCGGCTGCCACAGCCAAGTCATCGTCCTCAGCACACCACCTTGGCACAAGAGGTACAGTGGGCAGCAGTGGGAGGTCTGGAGGGGTGGTGGTGACCATTAGTCTGTAGAAGAGAAGACTGAGAGGGGATTTGATAAATGGTTTTCAATACCTGAGGGCTGGGGGTCAAGAGGGAGGGGACAGGCTCTGCTCAGCTGCACCCTGGGATAGAGAGGGGCAATGGGTGTAAACTGCAGCACAGGAGGTTCCACCTCAACATGAGGCAGAACCTCCTTAACTGTGAGGGTCACACAGCCCTAGCACAGGCTGCCCAGAGAGGCTGTGGAGTCTCCTTCTCTGGAGTCTTCCAAGCCCCATCTGGATGTGTTCCTGTGTGACCTGTGCTGGATTCTATGGTGCTGCTCTGGCAGCGGGGCTGGACTCGACGATCTCCAGAGGTCCCTTCCAACCCCTGGCCTCCTGGGAGCCTGTGATCCTGTGTTTGTTGGCATTGTGGTGGGTTGAAAGTTCCCCCCCCACCCCCAACACTAAATTTGCCAGAGCAGCTCAGTTGGAAGCAAATGAAAAAGCTGATCTTTATTTTCCCGTTTTCCACCCAGCAGTGATTTGTTGACGTTTGACTGCTTTCTGTTCAAGATCTGTGGGGAAATTTTAAAGGCACAGCCTGAAACCCCCCCAGCAGCCTCACTGGCATGGCTGTGCCTCTTGTCACCCCCAGCACACGCTCCAGGTGGGCCAGGACAGCGGGCGCGGCGTCACCTGCATGGTGAGCGCGGGCAGCGGCGTCTGGGTGGCACTGCAGAGCAGTGCCCAGGTCCGGCTCTACCACGCCACCAGCTACGAGCAGTTGGCCGAAGCTGACATCACCCCTCCCGTGCACAAAATGCTGGCTGGTGAGTCCCCAGCTGGAGGCACAGCTCCTGTGGGTGCCCACTGCGGTCGTACCCATCAGGGTCTCCTGTGGATGCCCGTCGCGGTTGCCAGCGGGTTTTGGATGTGGTGCTTGGGGGCTGTGGTTTGAGGGGGTGAACTTTGTAGGAGTAGGGTTCTGGGTTGGACTTGGTTGATGCTCAGGGCCTCACTTCTGCTCCACCACTGTCCAGCGGCCGTGGCCATGATGCCATATTGCACCCCAGGCACTCCCAGACGTCTCTGGGCTTGGCTGTTGCCTCGCAAGGTTTTTCCTCTCTGGGTGCCTGCGCTCGGCTGGTGCCGAGTTGCCCGGCAGAGACCTTTGGGGGAAGGAAAGTCCTCTTTTGCCTGCCTGTGTCTCATCAGCCATTTGCTCTAAGAGCTGTCAGGCTTTTGAATGAGCTCCAGGCTTTTGAATGGTTTACTGTAGAGGAGTGGGCCACAGAGTTCCACCTCCAGCCTGCCCCGCTTTGGATGTCTGACCTGGCTGCCAAGTTGCAGAGACATGCAGAGCAGTTGCCTCAGATTGGAGGGAAGTTGAGTGAGGGCATCACTGACTGGCATGCAGTCAGCACGGCCCTGCTTCAACTCCCCCAGAATGCAAGCCTAAATGTGAGCAGGCAGGAAAGTCAGGGGAGCCAACTGCACAAAGCCCTCCTGGAAAAGACAGAGGCTTTGGGGAAGGCAAAAAGAGCACTGAAGAGGACAAAGGAGGCAAAGGAGCTGGAAGCTCAGCAAAAGAAGCAAGAGGAAGAGGAAGCTGATGGCATGAAGAAGGCAGCAGTGCTGCAGCAACAAGTGGCTTTGTGCCTGTGTGAGCAGCAGCTGTTGTTGATGCTCCTGCCTTTTTCACAGGAGCCACAAGAGGCTGGCATGGCACTGGCTGCGGCGTCTGGAGGAGAACCCTACTCTCACACCCTGCCTGGGGCTTGCTGGGGAGCGAGGGGAAATTCCTTGGAGCATCTTCCAGTGTGATTCCTCAGTCTTCAGGTGGGTTCAGAAGTCTGGTTGGCTTTTGCCTGTGTTAGTGAGAGAGTGGGAGTCTTTGCCGTGTCATTTGTGGCCAGGTGGAGTGGGAGCAAAGAAGCTGCCTGCTTCTCCTGATGAGGCCAAGGCAGTTCCTGTGAGGTAGAAAAGGTGTAGGGTCTAAGGGTCAGCAGATGCCATTTGGGGGTGTGCCTGGGTTGGTTTGTTTGGAGCCTCTGGACTTTCTTTCCTGGGCTTTAGCAAGCCAGTGGACAGTCATGGAAAATGGTCTTTCTTCCTCTCTGTGTGTCCCTTTCACCCTTTGTTTCCTCTGGAGGGCTTTCATGTCTCCACAGCTTGACAGTGTCCTGTCATGGCCGATGGCTGTGCATGGACATCTCCTGGGCTGGGTCTGCTGCCGTAGAACTAACTCTGGATTTTGCTTTGTCTCTCCCAGCCACTCGTGACAACACAACCAGATGTGCGTGGGCTTCTGCCTGGACATCTCCTGCTCTTTCACCACTGGGAACTGATGTCTATTTTTTATTTGTTGGCACTGATGTCATTTTGATTTGAGCTGACCACAGGTTGTCAGCCACAATAAACTCTTTTACCCTGAGAGGAGGTGGCTGTGTGTTTCCATCGACATGCCAGGAGCCTAAACCAGTCCTGCTGCTGGAGACACCTGGGTATCCCCGGCAGGAAATCCAGCTCCTCTTCCCCTGCTCTCAGAATGAGGCTCAAGCTCTCCTTCTTCTGGCGTGGTTTGGTGCTGTTGTTCTGGTGGTGTGGTTTGGTTTTTTGGCTTTAGTGGTGTGGTTCTGGTGGTGTGGTTTGGCATTGTGGCTTGTGGAGAGGGTCCGGTGGAGTGGTTTGGTGGTGAGTTTTTTGTGTTGTGGTTCTTGTGGTGAGATTCTGGTGGTGTGGTTCTAGCCTAATGGTGTAGGTCTGGTGGTGTGGGAGTGGGAGGAGTGGCAGTGGTGGCTGTGGTGGTGGCAGAGCCCGCAGCAAGCTGCCCGTGTGCTGCTGCCGATCACCATGAAGAGGGTCCTGAGGTTCCTGCGGCACAGGACGGCCCGGGTGAGCCCCATGCCCTGTGGGAGCGGCAGAGATGAGCTGCAGCCTGAGGGCCAGGAGCGTGCCAGCAGCAGCCAGCACAAGCAGCGGGCCTGGGGCAGAGGCTCACACTGTCTTCGCTGCAGGGGGAAGACAGGACATCTCACACAGCAGATTTGCCCCCAGCAGGGCTGTATTCCCTAAGAAAAGGTAGAAAAGGGGTCAAAAAAAGGCCATGAATTCCCAAGCCTAGTGGTTCAGCCACCTCTGCCAGGCACAGCCCTTGGACGTTCAACCACCTTTAGGCCCATGAGACGTCGTACATCAGGTGACATCCAGGAGGTCACCTCCACAATGTTCAGGCCTTTGAAGCCACCAGCAGTCTCCAAAGCCTTGATAAAAAAACACCCAAACCAACCAGATTTGGCATCAAGGAACACATCCGAGCTAGTGGCAATGGTTGAGGCTCTGCTTTCCTCTTCTGCAGCTGAGGAAACCCAGCTTGCACAAACCCGGTCACAGCAGTTCACCATTTCCTCTCCTAACCCCCAGCAAATGCTCCCTGGCCTCCCTTCCCCTTGACCTCCCTCCACCAGTGACACAACCTCCTTTAAAGCCAAGCCTGTCCTGGGCTACAGCCCTGGATTCTGCCCTTCTGCTCTGCTCTGCTCCGCTCTGCTGAGACCCCAGCTGCAGTGCTGGCTCCTGCTCTGGGGGTCTCGGCACAGGAGCTGCTGGAGCAGGGCTGGAGTAGGCCATGAAGGTGATCAGAGGCTGTTCAATGGCAGCATTAGCCTCAGAAATCTCTTTGCCTTCCTGCAGCGCTTCCTACGTGCCAATACAGGGCAGTGGCTGCCCTGCAGCTCCAAAGGGAGACCTCCAGCTCCTTCCTTAGCAGCACCAGTGCCAAGAGCTGCAAAGTGCTCACCATCAGGCCTGGATCTCCTCGGCTGTGACACCCCTGAGCTGGGATGAGTCAGTAACTGCTGCCACTTGTACAGGGACCTGTGGAGGCTGCTCCAGAGGAGAAGACAGGAATGAGTTGAGCACTACTGTGTGGACAGGCTGAGAGAGTTGGGTTGTTCAGGCTGGTGAAAGCTATGGGAAAAGGCTCCTGAGGAGCCCCCCCCCCCAAAATGGCAGAACACCGACGGTGCAGGGCGTGCCGGAAGGGATGCCGAGGTGTGGGGGGATGCTCTGAGAGGCATCGGCAGGGCTCCAGGGACAGCGCAAAGGGCCGAGGAAGGAGCTGGGTTGAGCCACTGGCCTCTGCTGCTGGCCTCAGCCAGGGTCCTGCTGATGTCACAGCTGGGTTCCTGAATTGTGGCACCTTGGCAACCGTCTGTGTACTCGGTACCTGGCGGTGCTGAGTGTGCTAGGCGAGTGCGTTGGTGGTGTGCTTTGGTGGTTTGGTTCTTCTGGTGTGGTTCTGGGACTGTGGTTTTGGTTGTTTGGGTTCGGACGAGTGGTTTTGGGTCTTTGGGTTTGGTGGAGTGGTTTAGGTGGTGTGGGTCTGGTGGAGTGGTTTTGGTGGTGTGGGTTTGGTGGCTTTGGTGCTGTAGGTGTGGTGGTGAGTTGGTGGTGGTGTGTTTTTGGTGGAGTGGTTCAGGTGTTTGGGTTTGGTGGAGTGGTTGTGGAGGTGTGGTTTGGTGGAGTGGTTGTGGTGGTGTGGTTTGGTGGAGTGGTTGTGGAGGTGTGGTTTGGTGGAGTGGTTGTGGAGGTGTGGTTTGGTGGAGAGGTCCTGGTGGTGTGGTTTGGTGGAGTGGTTGTGGTTTGGTGGTGGTGGTGAGGTTTGTTCTGCGTGGGTCTGGTGGTGTGGGAGTGGGAGGAGTGGTAGTGGTGGCTGTGGTTGTGGCAGAGCCCGCAGCAAGCTGCCCGTGTGCTGCTGCCGATCACCATGAAGAGGGTCCTGAGGTTCCTGCGGCGCAGGACGGCCCGGGTGAGCCCCATGCCCTGTGGGAGCGGCAGAGATGAGCTGCAGCCTGAGGGCCAGGAGCATGCCAGCAGCAGCCAGCACAAGCAGCGCAGGTAGTGGGGCTGGGGCAGAGGCAGGCAGGCGCTGGGTGGCAGCCTCCGGGGCTCTCGTCCTGCCCCGCGGCTTGTGGCTCCTCCTCCTCTGCAGGAGCTCCCTCTGGGCCGGGCGGGTGAGAAGGGTCTGTGAGCAGGGCCGTGGTCGGGCCTCCACGGGGCTGTGTTTTCTCTCTTGACAGCTGCAGAGCACGGGCTGTGGAGCCCCGGGAGCAGGGGAAGAGGGCAGAGGTTGCTCCGAGCTGGGCTCTGTGTGCAGCGGGAGCTGCTGGAGGGACGAAGGCTGCCCCTGCTGTGAGCGCAGCAGGCAGCGCTGTGCAGCCGCAAGGAGGCCGTGGGGACGAGGCTGTCAGATGCCCTCTCGGTAGGTTGCTGTGGAGCTGGGAGACCGGGAAGGGTGGTGTGGGGGTGCTGATGATGCTGGGCAAAGATGCTCTGCTAGGCACGGTCCAAGGAGAGCAGGATTCTGTAGACACTGCTTCCTTTGGGGCTGGTTCCTGAGCACCTGGCGACATCTCCCTGGCACGTGGGACAGGTCTGTGTGCTGCAGGAAACCACATTCCCAAGCTGGAAACCAGCTGCGTGTTGGTAGGGGGCTGGCTGGGATCTCAAGGCTTTGCGGTGTGTGTGTCTGCTAAGGGTGCCTCTGGAAGCCAGGTGATTGGGAAGGCACTGGAGGCATCATGGGGCTGTCCAAGCTCACTCTGATTCCCAAACTACATGGTTTTCCTGTAGAGGAGTGCGCCACAGAGCTCCACCCGCACCATGCCCAGCTGTGGATGTCTGAGCAGGCTGCCAAGTTGCAGAGACATGTAGAGCAGTTGTCTCAGATTGAAGAGAAGTTGAGTGAGAGCATCGTGGACAGGAATGCAGTCAGCAAGGGCCTGCTTCAACTCCATGGGGAGAATGTAAACATAAATGTGAGCAGGCTGGAAGGTGAGGTGAGCCAACTGCATAAAGCACTCCAGGAAAAGACAGAGGCTTTGGGGAAGGCAAAAAGAGCGCTGAAGAGGATGGCGAAGGAGCTGGAAGCTCAGCAAAAGAAGCAAGAGGAAGAGCAAGCTGATAGGATGAAGAAGGCAGCAGTGCTGCAGCACCAAGTGGCTCAGCTGAAAGAGGAGAACCTCTCCCTCCGCCAGCAGCTGAGCAACTTGCAGCAGGGTGGCCAAGAAGGCCAGGTGAGCGATGCCTGTGCGTGTGAGGCCGAGAGAGTAGATGAAGAGGAGAGGGGAGCACTGCCCAGATTTGTTGTGGGGGTGGTGGTGCTGCAGAAGGTTTGGGCCAGCCTTGAGACACACTGCTGCCTCTGTACGTGTGTGTCTGTGTATCTACTGTCAGCACCCTGGGCTCATGCAGAGCATTTGACGCTGTCCCACACAACATCCTTGTCTGTAGAGTGAAGAGACCTGGCTTTCTAGGGGTGGCCCAGTGGGTGGGGAAGGAATTGTCTAGACAGACTGCAGAGCTGCGGTCAGTGGTTGGTGTCTGGGAGGCGCTGGTTATGCGCACTTGCAGCGCAGAGAGCCAGTGGCATCCTGGAGTGCACCAGGAGCAGTGTGGGCAGCAGCAGCGGGTGAAGGGAAAGGATTCTGCCAGCACAAATCAGACATGGAGCTGCTCAAGCAGCTCCAGGGGAGGACCACAAAGATGATTGGGGCTGCAGCTGTACCCCTGGGAGGACAGGCTGAGACAGTTCTTGATGTGCCTGGATAGAGACACCTTCATTAATAAGCAATGACATTTCTTGTTTCCCTAGAGAAGAGGGGGACAGCTGCCAGGACACCCTGAGCCTGCCCTCAGTCGCCTGCAGCTAACAGAAACCTCCAGTGCTTCTGCCTGTGCCTGCAGTGGCCTGAAAGAAGAGCTGAAGGAAGATAGGGACAAGGTATGCAAAGTCTCTGAGGGGCAAAGCAGTAGCCTGGGGGCAGCATCTGGGTGGGCAGGAGTGAGGCAGCTATGCTCTTTGGAGCCTCACTTCTGCTCCACCACTGTCCAGCGGCCGTGGCCATGATGCCATATTGCACCCCAGGCACTCCCAGGCGTCTCTGGGCTTGGCTGTTGCCTCACAAGGTTTTTCCTCTCCGGGTGCCTGCGCTCGGCTGGTGCCGAGTTGCCTGGCAGCAGCCTTTGGGGGAAGGAAAGTCCTCTTTTGCTTGCCTGTGTCTCATCAGCCATTTGCTCTAAGAGCTGTCAGGCTTCTGAATGGCCAAGAAGGACAGGTGAGTGACAGTAGGCATCAGACCCCTGTGCCTAAGGCAGGCTGCTTTTTCCCCACTTCAGATAGGCAAATTGACCATGGAGCTGCAGCTGGAGTCCCAGGCACGCCAGCAGCTCGCAGCCAGGAATCAGGAGCTGCAAGGGCTGCTTGTGACTCTTGAAAGGAAGCAGTGTGAGCAGAAGGCACAGGCACGGAGAAGAGAGATGAAGCTTCTGAAGAAGATTGAGCAGGTGAGTTATGTTCCCGTGGGATGTGTGTGGCTGTGGCCCCGTCTGTGAGGTGTCTTCTCTTGGGCATCTGCTTTCTTGGGCAGCCTGGTGGCTTTGGTGCCATGGGGGGAAGCTGTAAAAGGCTACCTCTTCTCTTTTAGTTGGAGGCATCTGCAGGCAATGCCCTGAAACTGCTTGAAGCCTCCAGCTCCTTAAAGATTATAAAGCTGGAGCAGAAGAGTCAAGCTCTGGAGCAGGAGCTGGAGAGGGCCCGGAGAAGGCAGAAGGAGACCGAGCGGCAACTGGCCTTTGAGAAGACAGCTAAAGAGTCCTTTATGGAGTTTTATCAGATGAGCGGGAAAACCATCAGGAGCCTGCAAGTGGATTTAGAACTGTAAGGGCAAATGTTTTCTCTTTGTGCCCACACAAGACACTGGGAACAGTTCTCTTGACAGCCCCTGAGGTACCAGAGCTCCTCCGGCCCATCTGGGGGATGCTGTAGCCAGTTTCTTGTCAGCATTTGCTGTAGGCCTCTCGTCTTCCCGCACGTAGGGTGGGAAAGAGGAGCTCCCTTTCTGCTGCTGCTGTCCTCCCTCTTGGGACAGACAGGCTGGAAAAGGCAGAGGGGACAGAAGAGGAGCCTGTGAGGCAAAACGTCCTCTCTCAGGTGCTGTGCTGACGGTGCATGGCCAGGCTGAGTATGCACTGGGAGGAGAGCAGGAGCCAGGGTCCTCTCCACCTTCTAGCAAAGGTCCCCCAAAGCCAGAGCACAGGTCACTCGGATGCCTAAGCAGGAAGACATGGTGGGGGGGGGCTCAGAAGTCTCTGTTCATAAGTTTAAGAGCAAAATCTCCCACTTGGGGGACAGCTTTGTGCCTGTGTGAGCAGCAGCTGTTGTTGATGCTCCTGCCTTTTTCACAGGAGCCACAAGAGGCTGGCATGGCACTGGCAGCGGCGTCTGGAGGAGAACCCTACTCTCACAGCCTGCCTGGGGCTTGCTGGGGAGCGAGGGGAAATTCCTTGGAGCATCTTCCAGTGTGATTCCTCAGTCTTCAGGTGGGTTCAGAAGTCTGGTTGGCTTTTGCCTGTGTTAGTGAAAGAGTGGGAGTCTTTGCCGTGTCATTTGTGGCCAGGTGGAGTGGGAGCAAAGAAGCTGCCTGCTTCTCCTGATGAGGCCAAGGCAGTTCCTGTGAGGTAGAAAAGGTGTAGGGTCTAAGGGTCAGCAGATGCCATTTGGGAGTTGTGTGTGTTGTGGGCCCCCTTTGGGAACATCCCAGGTGTGGCCTGTGCAGTGGCATCCGGGCCGGCACCCAGCCTAAACCACCACACGTACCCAGCTCTTGGGACCATCGTCTCCTTTGCTAGGGTCAGCAGAGGCCCTCTGCACCCAAAACATTTGGGGTGTCACATCCAGGGTCTCTGGAGAAGCCACACCATCCAAACCCTTGAGGTGTCTCTGAAGCCAAGGCCTTTGGAGCATTTCTGCGCCCAGAGCTTTTGGGGGATCTCACACCTAGGGTCCCTGGGGCATGGTTTTACTCCATACTTTTGGGGTGTCTCACAGCCCTCAGGGTCTGTGGAGCAGATCCACATGCAGATTTTTGGGGTGTCTCACAGCCCTCAGGGTCTGTGGAGCAGATCCACATGCAGATTTTTGGGGTGTCTCACAGCCCTCAGGGTCTGTGGAGCAGATCCACATGCAGATTTTTGGGGTGTCTCACAGCCCTCAGGGTCTGTGGAGCATCTCACACGCAACACTTTTGGGGCATGTCTACATTCAGAGTCTTTGGAGCATCTCTGCGCCCCACACTTTTGGGGTGTCTTAGAGCCTGTGCTCTGGAGCATCTTCCCCCTAGGCTGCTCTGCCCTTGGGTGCTGCACTCAAGGTGGGTCTCCAAGCCTCAGCACCAAGACCCCGAGCCACCTGCTTCCCAAGGGCTGACAAACCATCCCCTCCCTCAGCCCCTCTCCATCCCGCTCCAGCACCCCGCGAATCCCCTGGCTAGGGGTCCGCATCCCGGCGCCGGGGTGCTGGGGCGGGAGGTGAATTCCTAGGGGAGCGCTCCGAGCCAAGGCGCCCGCGGAGAGCCGGAGGGCGTCGGGCCCGAGCCGTGTAGGGCTGTGAGCTCCGGGGCGGGCTGCTGACGCTGCCGAGGAGGAAAGCAGGCAGTGTCTGTACGCTCGGTGTCATGTACTTGCTAATCCTCCCGGATTCCTCCATCGGGCTGGAGAGGGAGCAGAGGGGGGAGCTGGAGGCCAGCCGGCCGCCTCCCGGACCTCGCAGCCGCCCCGAGCGAGCCAGCGACGGCCACTAGGTTGCTCCTCTCCGTCGTGCCGTCGTGTCACCACCCCCCAGCCCGCCCCCCAAACCCTCATCTTGTCCTTCTGTCCCCCCTTCCTTCCCGGGTAGGACACGAGGAAACACGTCATCATGACGCTGCTGGACAGCCAGCAGTCCTACGTGGAGTCCTTGCGCACCTTGATGCAGGTAAGGTGGCAGGGCCGGGGGAGGTGACTCCCTCCCCTCCCCTTGCCTCCCCTCCCCCCGCCCCAAATGCCTCGTGGTGTGTAGCCCTCCCTTGCTTGGCCCCGTCCCCCCGTCCCCCCCAAGTCGCAGCCCTCAAGCTGTGGGTCCCCTGCCAGCACCGAGGTGGCACAGGAGTGGGTTGGGAAGGGGTGGCAGCGCGGGCTGGTGGGGGGCGGTGGGCATCAGGGTGGCAGTGGTGGCAGCAGTGGGGTGTAGGGGTCACATCTGTCCCCCCAAACGAAGCCTGGAACGTTCCTGGTGGGTTGTCACCTGGCAGGTGGTGTGTCCACAAGCCCCTTCCAGTGCTTGACGCCAGCCCCCTCCCAAAGCTCTCTTCGGCAACCTCATCTCCTGGTTGCTGATGACCCTGCCATGGTGGGAGACCCTTTACACCCCCAGTACCCATGCCCCCCCCCCATTCTCTGCTCAACTTTACCATCTTCAGCCATGGGCTGAGGCTTCTTCTCCAGTCCTGGGTTGTACATTGTTTTCACTAAGCTGGTTCCAAAGCTCCCCCTGGAGCAACCTGGCCCCAGGGCCCACCCCACGTTTGAGATGTTAATGAAGGTGTTTCAGGTTGATGGTGATCAGTGCCCTGGAGACTTAGGTCAGGCTTGGCTTAGGTGTGGGTTGTCCAACCACATGTCTGCAAGTGGAAACACCGAGAGGAGCAGAGCTCTGCTCTGCTCCCTAGAAAGCAGTGTCTGCAGGACATCTGCTGGGCATGGCCCTGAGGACCTCAATCCCAACCCCCAGCCAGGCTTTTCCCATGGTGGACCCAGAGATGCTCTACCAGATGTTGTTGCAGGAGGGAAGGACCCTTTGAGGCTGCTCCTAGTGCAGATGTTGGCTTGGGGGTGCAAGAGGAGCCCAGCTCTGGGGCTTATCCAGGCAGGGTTTAGGGTCTGGTGGTGCCCCTGATGATCTTGGCGTGGGTGGAGGCTGTCCCTTGGGCTGTGCCCTCCTCTGAGGTGGGACAGGAGGCTGGTTGGAGGGGACAGCCGTGCTGGGGGTCAGTGGTTCCCCACTGGAGGGACTGGGTGGGCATGAATGGAGGCCATGGTGGGCATGAATGGAAGGCCCAAACCCTTGCCCATGGGATATGTCCTGGCACGGTGCAACCAGGGGGATCTGGCTTTCTGGGGAGAGAGTCACAGGGCTCCAGATGCCCCCAGCTCCCCATCTCAGCTGGCACCAGGTGCTTGGATCCATCATGGTGTGGCCTGGTGGCGCGTAGCATGGTGGCTACCGAGGGCAAGGACTACCTTGGAGCATGATCTTCCATCCAAGCCAGATGGTACATGAGCAAGCCCTGCCTGCTCTCCCTGTGTGCTGAGGTGGAAGCTGTCTCTGTGCTCTTCTTGCCCATCTGCTCCTTGCTCCCCTAGTTTCATAGTGGGTGGGATGTGTGGCACAGCCCAGCCCTTCTCCTGATGGAGGAGCTGGGCCACCGTAGGGCAGGTGAAGTGGGTTAGGGGCCTCAGGAAGGGTTTGGCTCTTCTGACTTGGGTCTCCATGAGATATCTACCATCAGCTTGAGCAACCTCATCCTTGGGGTGGAGGTTTGCCAGCTTGGATGGAGATGTTTGAAGCCACTCCAGGTGGGTCCTGTCCTCACTGATCATCTCCATGATCCTTCCAGCATCCTTGAAGGGCACTGGCATCTCGTACAGGTCAGGCTGGGGAGGTGTCAAGGAGGTTCAGAAGACTTTCCCCATCCTGCATTCCTTGCAGATTGCTGAGGGCACCCTCCCTGCCCTTCCCATGGGAAAGGGCTTTCCCAGCAGAGCTTCCCACCCAGCCTTGCAGAGGACCTGCTTTTCCTGCTAGCTCTGAGCCGTTGCCCAAGAGAGGCTGCTGGGTGAAGTGGTCCAGGGTTTGATCCACAGCATCTACCCTGCTGGATCCAAACATCCTAAATCCCACCAGGAATGCACCAGATGTGGCCCCCAAGGTCGTGCTGCCATGACTTCCCAGCTGGGTCAGGCTGTGCTGAGGGCTCCAGAGCTGCACACAGCACTCCAGGTGAGGTCTCCCCGGAGCAGAGCAAAGTGGCAGAATCACCTCTCTGGCTCTGCTGCCAGCGCTGCTTTGGATGCAGCCCAGGCTGCCCTTGGCCTTCTGTGCTGCAAGCTCACACTGCCTGCTCCTGGCCAGCTTCTCCCCCGCCAGCACCTCCAGGTCCTTTCCCTCAGGGCTGCTTTCTCTGCCCTCCTCCCCCAGTCTGTATTGCTAGTGAGGATTGTTCCAGCCCAGGGGCAGAGCCCTGCACTTGCTCTTGTGGAACCTCCTGAGGTTCACCTGGGCTTCACCTCTCCAGCCTGTCCAGGCCCCTCTGGATGCCATCCTGTCCCTCTGGTGGATCCACAGCCCCACTCAGCTTGGTGCCACCTGCACACTGCTGATGGTGCCTCAATCTCCCTCTCTCTGTCATTGCTAAAAAAATTGAAAGAGCACAGGTCCCAGTACAGACCCCTGAGGGACACCACTTGGCACTGATGATCTAAGTCCAACCCCTCTGCCATGGGCAGGGACATCTTCCAGTAGATCAGGCTCTGCAAAGCACCATCCAACCTCTCCTTGAACACTTGCAGTGATACATTGGAGGCATCCATGCAAGGTGATGATGATCTCTCAGGAGCTGGTGGCCCCTTGGGAGGTTACAAAGACCACGCTGGTGGTGGCCAAAGCTGCAAGGCTGGTTTCTTTGGCAAACCTCTCCTGCATGGAGCTGGTTTCCATCCCCAGCAGCCAGGGCAGCACAGTTGGGGCTTGCTTGGGGGTGCCATGGCATCGCTGATGGGGAGGAGTAACAGCAGGCACCAGGAGAGGTTAGAGGCTGCCCTGCTGGAGAGCAGCTCCATGGAGAAAGACCTTGGAGTGCTGGTGGGCAGCAAGTGCTGCAGGGGACAGCAATGTGCCCTTGTGGCCAAGAGAGCCAATGGGATCCTCG
This sequence comes from Melanerpes formicivorus, assembly GCF_026170545.1. Taxonomy (NCBI): domain Eukaryota; kingdom Metazoa; phylum Chordata; class Aves; order Piciformes; family Picidae; genus Melanerpes; species Melanerpes formicivorus. The sequence goes on along the minus strand of NW_027142643.1, from coordinate 231,062 downwards.
GGTGCAGCAAGAGAAGTGTGGCCAGCAGGGCCAGGGAGGTTCTTCTGCTCTTCTGCTCTGCCCTGGGGAGACCACAGCTGCAATCCTGTGTCCAGTTCTGGGCTCCCCAGTGCAAGAGAGACAGAGAGCTGATGGAGAGAATCCAACAGAGAGCCACAAGGGCACTTGAGCAGGGATGGATGGGTGTAAGAATGGAGAGATGGATGGATTGGTGGACAGAAGGATGGGTGGATGGATGGGTGGATGGATGGATGGATGGAAGGAAGGATGGACAGAAGAATGGAATGATGGATGGATGGATGGGTGGGTGGGTGGATGGATGGAAGGATGGACAGAAGAATGGAATGATGGATGGATGCATGGATGGATGCATGGATGGATAGACAAGATAGAACTGAGTGGATGGGTTGGTGGGTGGATGGATGGATGGATGGATGGATGGATGGATGGATGGATGGACAGAAGGATGGACAGGTGGATGGATGCCAGAAGGATGTGGACAATATAAAATTCCCCAAGTGTGGGGGAAGACAAGATGAGTTTGGGAGCAGTCAGGGAAGAACCTAGAGGTACCCTGGGTTGGGGGTGGATAGGGAGGCTCCAGGTGAAACCTGTGGAAGTCCTACTGTGCCCATGCCTGATGTTGCCATGGCCTTGATGCTTCCCTGTGAGTGGAGCTCTGTGACTTTGCCTTTGTGGCCATGGCACCCATGTCCCCATCCTACTTCAGGCCAAAGCCACGCCTGGGGAAAGTGAGGCTGGGTTGCACTTCCAGTAGTGGCAGGGGCTGGGTACTAACCCCTTAGTGCCTCCTGCTGCTCTGCAGAAGGCAGTGGGTGGGAAGAAGGAGAGCTCCTTCTTCCTCTTCACCGACCTGCTGGTCTGCACCCCGCTGAAGCGCAAGGCGGGGTCCCTGCGCCGCAGCTCCATGAGCCTGTGAGTGCCACCTGGGGGAGGGAGGGCACCCACCAGCTCCTTAGGGTGGTCCTCACCGCTTGGGATGGACTTTGAAGGCGTTTGGGATGTGAGTGCAGCTCAGCCAAGCCTCCCTCTGCTTCCCAGGCACACGTCGGCCAGCGTGATCGACACCGCCAGCAAGGACAAACCGCTCTGGAAGCTGCCCCTGGAGGAAGTGGGACATTGTCAAAGGTCTGCCCCTGCCTGCTGGAGTGTCCCATCCCAGCATAAACCCAGTGCTCAGAGATCACCAACCCCAATGCCAGAGGAGGATTGGGGCAGCCTCTGAAGGATGCCTGGGGATGGATGAGGGCAGTGTCGTGTGGTGGCCATGACGCTGGCCCCTGGCACCCTTACCAGGATGTCCTCTGGGAGAGAGAGAACCTCTGAAAGGGCTGAAGGCCACGAGTGTGCACTCAGACCCCCAAGATCCCACCAGCCTGAAAGCCAAAGTGGGGTTGGACAGCTTCTGAAGGATGCAGGGGGATGGATGGGGTCATAACCAGGCATGTGGCTGGTTGTAGCCCATCCCTGACACCTGAAATGTTGTCCCCCTCCTCAGAGCGTGCATGATGTGATCAAGGACCAGATGGCTGCCACATATCGGGAGCTGGAGGAGAAGCAAACTCTGTCCTTCAGCATGACCTTCCCCCCAGTGAGGTGGAGCTCAGCACCACCAAATCTGATGGCACTGAGGCCATTGTCTTCGGGTTTCCCAAGCCTGATGCCCAGCTCCGCTCGGAGCAAGTCTTTGAGGATGCCAAGAAGAAGCTGGGTAAGAGCAGGGACCGGGGGAGTGGATGTGGCAGTGGGCTCAGCATCACAAGCCAGGATAGGCAGGCCTCCATCCATCTCATTTCCTCATTCTCCAAAGTTGTTTTTTTTCCCATCTTCCAGCAAAAACTGCCTGGACCCAGAGTTCCTCAAGGCCATCCCCACCATGAAGATGAGGAGCGGGATGCAGGTGCTTGGTGCTGATGCCTGGGTTCAAGCATCCTACAGGACCTGCAAGTCCCTCCTGGAGGTGGTCAAGGCCAGGATGGTAGAGGCTTTGAGCCACCTTAGAACCTCAATAGAGGAGAGATGTGGAGGTGCAGGAGCCAGTGCAGAGGAGGGCAGGGAAGCTGGGGAAGGGCCTGGTGAACTAATGTGATGGAGATGGACTGAGGGAGCTGTGGATGGTTAGTTTGGAGAAGAGGAGGCAGAGGAGGAACCTCACTGCTCTTCACAGCTCCCTGAAAGGACATTGTGGAGAGGCTGGGGGTGGTTTCTTAGAGGAAATGAAGTGATAGAACCAAGAGGGAATGGATCGGATAGGATAGGATAGAATGGAATAGGATGGAATAGAACGGAGTAGAATAGACCAGGTTGGAAAAGACCTTTGAGATCTTGCAGTGATCTTGTCCAGAGAAGGGGTTGAAAGCTGGTGAGGGGTTTGGGGCACCAGCCCTGTGAGGAGACTCTGAGAGAGCTGGGGTTGATTAGCCTGGAGAAGAGGAGGCTCTGAGGAGCCCCTTATTGCTGTCCAGAACTACCCGAATGGAGATTATAGGCAGGTGGGCATTGGTGTCTTGTCCCAGGTAACCAGCACCAGGATAGCAGCGCAAGAAGCAATCCCTGTCCTGCAGCATGGCCTTCCCCCTACAAGGTGGAGCTCAGCACCACCAAATCTGATGGCATCCAGTCCTTCCCCTTCCAGTTCCCCAAGCCCAATGCCCTGCTCAGCTCGGAGAAGCCTTTGAGGATGCCAAAAAGAAGCTGGGTAAGAGCAGGGGCCGGGGGAGTGGATGTGGCAGTAGGCTCAGCATCACAAGCCAGGCTAGGCAGGCCTCCATCCATCTCACTTCCTCATTCTCCAATGTGGTTTTTTTTCCCATCTTCCAGCAAAAACTGCCTGGACCCAGAGTTCCTCAAGGCCATCCCCACCATGAAGATGAGGAGCGGGATGCAGGCACTTGGTGCTGGTGCTTGGGTTCAAGCATCCTACAGGACCTGTAAGTCCCTCCTGGAGGTGGTCAAGGCCAGGTTGGTTGAGGCCTTGAGCCACATAGGCACCTCAATGGAGGAGAGATGTGGAGGTGCAGGAGCCCATGCAGAGGAGGGCAGGGAAGCTGGGGAAGGGCCTGGAGAACAAATCTGGTGGGGATCGACTGAGGGAGCTGTGGATGGTTAGTTTGGAGAAGAGGAGGCAGAGGGGGAACCTCACTGCTCTTCACAGCTCCCTGAAAGGACACTGTGGAGAGCTTGGGGGTGGTCTCTTCTCACAGGTTATGAACTGATAGAACCAAGAGTGAATGAATAGCATAGAGTAGAGTAGTCTAGACTAGACTAGACTAGAGCTAACTAGGTTGGCAAGGACCTTTGAGATCATGAAGTCACCGTGTCCAGAGGTGGGCAAGAAATCTGGTGAGGGGTTTGGAACACCAGCTCTATGAGGAGAATCTGAGGGAGCTGGGGTTGATTAGCTGAGAGAAGAGGAGGTTCAGAGGAGCCCCTTATTGCTGTCTAGAACTGCCCGAATTTGGGTTGTAACCAGGTGGGGGCTGGTGTCTCGTCCCAGGTAACCAGCACCAGGATAGCAGCATAAGAGCCAATCTCTGTCCTTCAGCATTGCCTTCCCCCAAAAAGTGAACCTTAGCACTACCTAAGCTATTGGGAGCCACTCCTTCCCCTTCGAGTTCCCCAAGCCCAATGCCCTGCTCAGCTCGGAGAAGGCTTTGAGGATGCCAAGAAGAAGCTGGGTAAGAGCAGGGACCGGGGGAGTGGATGTGGCAGTGGGCTCAGCATCACAAGCCAGAATAGGCAAGGCCTCCATCCCTCCAGCACCATAGAGCACCAGCTCTATGAGGAGACTCTGAGGGAGCTGGGGTTGATTAGCCTGGAGAAGAGGAGGCTCAGAGGAGCCCCTTATTGCTGTTCAGAGCTACCCGAAGGGAGATTATAGCCAGGTGGGCATTGGTGTCTTCTCGCAGGTAACCAGCACCAGGATAGCAGCACAAGATGCAATCCCTGTCCTTCAGCATGGCCTTCCCCCAACCAGGTGCATCTCAGCTCTACCTAAGCTGTTGGCACCCACTCCTTCCCCTTCGAGTTCCCCAAGCCCAATGCCCTGCTCAGCTCGGAGAAGCCTTTGCGGATGCCAAGAAGAAGCTGGGTAAGAGCAGGGGCCGGGGGAGTGGATGTGGCAGTGGGCTCAGCATCACAAGCCAGGCTAGGCAGGCCTCCATCCATCTCATTTCCTCATTCTCCAAAGTTGTTTTTTTCCCAGCTTCCAGCAAAAACTGCCTGGACCCAGAGTTCCTCAAGGCCATCCCCACCATGAAGATGAGGAGCGGGATGCAGGTACTTTGTGCTGGTGCTTGGGTTCAAGCATCCTACAGGACCTGCAAGTCCCTCCCTTGAGGTGGTCAAGGCCAGGATGGTTGAGGCCTTGAGCCACCTTAGAACCTCAATAGAGGAGAGATGTGGAGGTTCAGGAGCCCGTGCAGAGGAGGGCAGGGAAGCTGGGGAAGGGCCTGGTGAACTAATGTGATGGAGATGGACTGAGGGAGCTGTGGATGGTTAGTTTGGAGAAGAGGAGGCAGAGGGGGAACCTCACTGCACTTCCCAGCTCCCTGAAAGGACGTTGTGGAGAGGCTGGGGGTTGTCTCCTCTCACAGATGATGTAGTGATAGTACAAAGAGGGAATGAATAGAATAGAATAGAATAGAATACAATACAATACAATACAATACAATACAATACAATAGAATGGTTTAGACTAGACTAGACTTGACTAACTAGAATGAATGGGAACTACCTGGGAGGTAGTACTGAATGGGAGGGAATGAACGGAGCAGAGCAGAATAGAATAGAATAGCATGGAACACAACAGAATAGAAAAGAATAGAATGGAAGACAACAGAATAGAAAAGAATAGACTAGACTAGAAGTAACCAGGTTGGAAAAGACCTTTGAGATCTTGAAGTCACTGTGTGCAGAGAAGGGCAAGAAAGCTGGTGAGGTGTTTGGAGCACCAGCCCTGTGAGGAGAATTTGAGGGAGCTGGAGTTGATTAGCCTGGAGAAGAGGAGGCTCAGAGGAAACCCTTATTGCTGTCTTGACCTGCCTGAAGGGAGGTTGTAAGCAAGTGGGCATTGGTGTCTTCTCCCAGGTAACCAGCACCAGGATAGCAGCACAGAAAGCAATCCCTTTCCTTCAGCATGGCCTTCCCCCTACAAGGTGGAGCTCAGCACCACCAAATCTGATGGCAGCCAGTCCTTCCCCTTCAAGTTCTCCAATGCGATGCCAGGCTCTGCTTTGAGCAAGCCTTTGAGGATGCCAAGAAGAAGCTGGGTAAGAGCAGGGGCCGGGGGAGTGGATGTGGCAGTGGGCTCAGCATCACAAGCCAGGCTAGGCAGGCCTCCATCCATCTCACTTCCTCATCCTCCAAAGTTGTTTTTTTCCCAGCTTCCAGCAAAATCTGCCTGGACCCAGAGTTCCTCAAGGCCATCCCCACCATGAAGATGAGGAGCGGGATGCAGGTACTTGGTGCTGATGCCTGGGTTCAAGCATCCTACAGGACCTGCAAGTCCCTCCTGGAGGTGGTCAAGGCCAGGTTGGGTGAGGCCTTGAGCCACCTTAGAATGTCAAAAGAGGAGAGATGTGGAGGTGGTGGAGCGGGTGCAGAGGAGGGCAGGGAAGCTGGGGAAGGGCCTGGTGAACTAATGTGATGGAGGTGGACTGAGGGAGCTGTGGATGGTTAGTTTGGAGAAGAGGAGGCAGAGGAGGAACCTCACTGCTCTTCACAGCTCCCTGAAAGGACATTGTGGAGAGGCTGGGGGTGGTTTCTTAGAGGAAATGAAGTGATAGAACCAAGAGGGAATGGATCGGATAGGATAGGATAGAATGGAATAGGATGGAATAGAACGGAGTAGAATAGACCAGGTTGGAAAAGACCTTTGAGATCTTGAAGTGATCGTGTCCAGAGAAGGGGTTGAAAGCTGGTGAGGGGTTTGGGGCACCAGCCCTGTGAGGAGACTCTGAGAGAGCTGGGGTTGATTAGCCTGGAGAAGAGGAGGCTCTGAGGAGCCCCTTATTGCTGTCCAGAACTACCCGAATGGAGATTATAGGCAGGTGGGCATTGGTGTCTTCTCGCAGGTAACCAGCACCAGGATAGCAGCACAAGATGCAATCCCTGTCCTTCAGCATGGCCTTCCCCCAACCAGGTGCATCTCAGCTCTACCTAAGCTGTTGGCACCCACTCCTTCCCCTTCCAGTTCCCCAAGCCCAATGCCCTGCTCAGCTCGGAGAAGCCTTTGCGGATGCCAAGAAGAAGCTGGGTAAGAGCAGGGGCCGGGGGAGTGGATGTGGCAGTGGGCTCAGCATCACCAGCCAGGCTAGGTAGGCCTCCATCCATCTCATTTCCTCATTCTCCAAAGTTGTTTTTTTCCCAGCTTCCAGGAAAAACTGCCTGGACCCAGAGTTCCTCAAGGCCATCCCCACCATGAAGATGAGGAGCGGGATGCAGGTACTTTGTGCTGGTGCTTGGGTTCAAGCATCCTACAGGACCTGCAATTCCCTCCCTTGAGGTGGTCAAGGCCAGGATGGTTGAGGCCTTGAGCCACCTTAGAACCTCAATAGAGGAGAGATGTGGAGGTGGTGGAGCGGGTGCAGAGGAGGGCAGGGAAGCTGGGGAAGGGCCTGGTGAACTAATGTGATGGAGATGGACTGAGGGAGCTGTGGATGGTTAGTTTGGAGAAGAGGAGGCAGAGGGGGAACCTCACTGCACTTCCCAGCTCCCTGAAAGGACGTTGTGGAGAGGCTGGGGGTTGTCTCCTCTCACAGATGATGTAGTGATAGTACAAAGAGGGAATGAATAGAATAGAATATTATAGAATAGAATAGAATAGAATAGAATAGAATAGAATAGAATAGAATAGAATAGAATAGAATGGTTTAGACTAGACTAGACTTGACTAACTAGAATGAATGGGAACTACCTGGGAGGTAGTACTGAATGGGAGGGAATGAACGGAGCAGAGCAGAATAGAATAGAATAGCATGGAACACAACAGAATAGAAAAGAATAGAATGGAAGACAACAGAATAGAAAAGAATAGACTAGACTAGAAGTAACCAGGTTGGAAAAGACCTTTGAGATCTTGAAGTCACTGTGTGCAGAGAAGGGCAGGAAAGCTGGTGAGGTGTTTGGAGCACCAGCTCTATGAGGAAAATTTGAGGGAGCTGGGGTTGATTAGCCTGGAGAAGAGGAGGCTCAGAGGAATCCCTGATAGACCCGAGAGGGAATGGATAGGATAGGATAGGATAGGATAGGATAGAATAGAATAGAATAGAATAGAATAGAATAGAATAGAATAGAATAGACCAGACCAGGTTGGAAAAGACCTTTGAGATCTTGAAGTCACCATGTGCAGAGAAGGGCAAGAAAGCTGGTGAGGTGTTTGGAGCACCAGCCCTGTGAGGAGAATTTGAGGGAGCTGGAGTTGATTAGCTTGGAGAAGAGGAGGCTCAGAGGAAACCCTTATTGCTGTCTTGACCTGCCTGAAGGGAGGTTGTAAGCAAGTGGGCATTGGTGTCTTCTCCCAGGTAACCAGCACCAGGATAGCAGCACAGAAAGCAATCCCTTTCCTTCAGCATGGCCTTCCCCCTACAAGGTGGAGCTCAGCACCACCAAATCTGATGGCAGCCAGTCCTTCCCCTTCAAGTTCTCCAATGCGATGCCAGGCTCTGCTTTGAGCAAGCCTTTGAGGATGCCAAGAAGAAGCTGGGTAAGAGCAGGGGCCGGGGGAGTGGATGTGGCAGTGGGCTCAGCATCACAAGCCAGGCTAGGCAGGCCTCCATCCATCTCACTTCCTCATCCTCCAAAGTTGTTTTTTTCCCAGCTTCCAGCAAAATCTGCCTGGACCCAGAGTTCCTCAAGGCCATCCCCACCATGAAGATGAGGAGCGGGATGCAGGTACTTGGTGCTGATGCCTGGGTTCAAGCATCCTACAGGACCTGCAAGTCCCTCCTGGAGGTGGTCAAGGCCAGGTTGGGTGAGGCCTTGAGCCACCTTAGAATGTCAAAAGAGGAGAGATGTGGAGGTGGTGGAGCGGGTGCAGAGGAGGGCAGGGAAGCTGGGGAAGGGCCTGGTGAACTAATGTGATGGAGGTGGACTGAGGGAGCTGTGGATGGTTAGTTTGGAGAAGAGGAGGCAGAGGAGGAACCTCACTGCTCTTCACAACTCCCTGAAAGGACATTGTGGAGAGGCTGGGGGTGGTTTCTTAGAGGAAATGAAGTGATAGAACCAAGAGGGAATGGATCAGATAGGATAGGATAGAATGGAATAGGATGGAATAGAACGGAGTAGAATAGACCAGGTTGGAAAAGACCTTTGAGATCTTGAAGTGATCGTGTCCAGAGAAGGGGTTGAAAGCTGGTGAGGGGTTTGGGGCACCAGCCCTGTGAGGAGACTCTGAGATAGCTGGGGTTGATTAGCCTGCAGAAGAGGAGGCTCTGAGGAGCCCCTTATTGCTGTCCAGAACTACCCGAATGGAGATTATAGGCAGGTGGGCATTGGTGTCTTGTCCCAGGTAACCAGCACCAGGATAGCAGCGCAAGAAGCAATCCCTGTCCTGCAGCATGGCCTTCCCCCTACAAGGTGGATCTCAGCACCACCAAATCTGATGGCATCCAGTCCTTCCCCTTCCAGTTCCCCAAGCCCAATGCCCTGCTCAGCTCGGAGAAGCCTTTGAGGATGCCAAGAAGAAGCTGGGTAAGAGCAGGTACTGGGGGAGTGGATGTGGCAGTAGGCTCAGCATCACAAGCCAGGCTAGGCAGGCCTCCATCCATCTCACTTCCTCATTCTCCAATGTGGTTTTTTTTTCCCATCTTCCAGCAAAAACTGCCTGGACCCAGAGTTCCTCAAGGCCATCCCCACCATGAAGATGAGGAGCGGGATGCAGGTACTTGGTGCTGGTGCTTGGGTTCAAGCATCCTACAGGACCTGTAAGTCCCTCCTGGAGGTGGTCAAGGCCAGGTTGGTTGAGGCCTTGAGCCACATAGGCACCTCAATAGAGGAGAGATGTGGAGGTGCAGGAGCCCATGCAGAGGAGGGCAGGCAAGCTGGGGAAGGGCCTGGAGAACAAATCTGGTGGGGATCGACTGAGGGAGCTGTGGATGGTTAGTTTGGAGAAGAGGAGGCAGAGGGGGAACCTCACTGCTCTTCACAGCTCCCTGAAAGGACACTGTGGAGAGCTTGGGGGTGGTCTCTTCTCACAGGTTATGAACTGATAGAACCAAGAGTGAATGAATAGCATAGAGTAGAGTAGTCTAGACTAGACTAGACTAGAATAGAGCTAACTAGGTTGGCAAGGACCTTTGAGATCATGAAGTCACCGTGTCCAGAGGTGGGCAAGAAATCTGGTGAGGGGTTTGGAACAGCAGCTCTATGAGGAGAATCTGAGGGAGCTGGGCTTGATTAGCCTGGAGAAGAGGAGGCTCAGAGGAGCCCCTTATTGCTGTTCAGAACTACCCGAAGGGAGGTTGTCGCCAGGTGGGCATTGGTGTCTTCTCGCAGGTAACCAGCACCAGGATAGCAGCACAAGATGCAATCCCTGTCCTTCAGCATGGCCTTCCCCCAACCAGGTGCATCTCAGCTCTACCTAAGCTGTTGGCACCCACTCCTTCCCCTTCCAGTTCCCCAAGCCCAATGCCCTGCTCAGCTCGGAGAAGCCTTTGCGGATGCCAAGAAGAAGCTGGGTAAGAGCAGGGGCCGGGGGAGTGGATGTGGCAGTGGGCTCAGCATCACAAGCCAGGCTAGGCAGGCCTCCATCCATCTCATTTCCTCATTCTCCAAAGTTGTTTTTTTCCCAGCTTCCAGGAAAAACTGCCTGGACCCAGAGTTCCTCAAGGCCATCCCCACCATGAAGATGAGGAGCGGGATGCAGGTACTTTGTGCTGGTGCTTGGGTTCAAGCATCCTACAGGACCTGCAAGTCCCTCCCTTGAGGTGGTCAAGGCCAGGATGGTTGAGGCCTTGAGCCACCTTAGAACCTCAATAGAGGAGAGATGTGGAGGTTCAGGAGCCGGTGCAGAGGAGGGCAGGGAAGCTGGGGAAGGGCCTGGTGAACTAATGTGATGGAGATGGACTGAGGGAGCTGTGGATGGTTAGTTTGGAGAAGAGGAGGCAGAGGGGGAACCTCACTGCACTTCCCAGCTCCCTGAAAGGACGTTGTGGAGAGGCTGGGGGTTGTCTCCTCTCACAGATGATGTAGTGATAGTACAAAGATGGAATGAATAGAATAGAATAGAATAGAATAGAATAGAATAGAATAGAATAGAATAGAATAGAATAGAATAGAATAGAATAGAATAGAATAGAATAGAATAGAATGGTTTAGACTAGACTAGACTTGACTAACTAGAATGAATGGGAACTACCTGGGAGGTAGTACTGAATGGGAGGGAATGAATGGAGCAGAGCAGAATAGAATAGAATAGCATGGAACACAACAGAATAGAAAAGAATAGAATGGAAGACAACAGAATAGAAAAGAATAGACTAGACTAGAAGTAACCAGGTTGGAAAAGACCTTTGAGATCTTGAAGTCACTGTGTGCAGAGAAGGGCAGGAAAGCTGGTGAGGTGTTTGGAGCACCAGCTCTATGAGGAAAATTTGAGGGAGCTGGAGTTGATTAGCCTGGAGAAGAGGAGGCTCAGAGGAATCCCTGATAGACCCGAGAGGGAATGGATAGGATAGGATAGGATTGAATAGAATAGAATAGAATAGAATAGAATAGAATAGAATAGACCAGACCAGGTTGGAAAAGACCTTTGAGATCTTGAAGTCACCGTGTGCAGAGAAGGGCAAGAAAGCTGGTGAGGTGTTTGGAGCACCAGCCCTGTGAGGAGAATTTGAGGGAGCTGGAGTTGATTAGCTTGGAGAAGAGGAGGCTCAGAGGAAACCCTTATTGCTGTCTTGACCTGCCTGAAGGGAGGTTGTAAGCAAGTGGGCATTGGTGTCTTCTCCCAGGTAACCAGCACCAGGATAGCAGCACAGAAAGCAATCCCTTTCCTTCAGCATGGCCTTCCCCCTACAAGGTGGAGCTCAGCACCACCAAATCTGATGGCAGCCAGTCCTTCCCCTTCAAGTTCTCCAATGCGATGCCAGGCTCTGCTTTGAGCAAGCCTTTGAGGATGCCAAGAAGAAGCTGGGTAAGAGCAGGGGCCGGGGGAGTGGATGTGGCAGTGGGCTCAGCATCACAAGCCAGGCTAGGCAGGCCTCCATCCATCTCACTTCCTCATCCTCCAAAGTTGTTTTTTTCCCAGCTTCCAGCAAAATCTGCCTGGACCCAGAGTTACTCAAGGCCATCCCCACCATGAAGATGAGGAGCGGGATGCAGGTACTTGGTGCTGATGCCTGGGTTCAAGCATCCTACAGGACCTGCAAGTCCCTCCTGGAGGTGGTCAAGGCCAGGTTGGGTGAGGCCTTGAGCCACCTTAGAATGTCAAAAGAGGAGAGATGTGGAGGTGGTGGAGCGGGTGCAGAGGAGGGCAGGGAAGCTGGGGAAGGGCCTGGTGAACTAATGTGATGGAGGTGGACTGAGGGAGCTGTGGATGGTTAGTTTGGAGAAGAGGAGGCAGAGGAGGAACCTCACTGCTCTTCACAGCTCCCTGAAAGGACATTGTGGAGAGGCTGGGGGTGGTTTCTTAGAGGAAATGAAGTGATAGAACCAAGAGGGAATGGATCGGATAGGATAGGATAGAATGGAATAGGATGGAATAGAACGGAGTAGAATAGACCAGGTTGGAAAAGACCTTTGAGATCTTGAAGTGATCGTGTCCAGAGAAGGGGTTGAAAGCTGGTGAGGGGTTTGGGGCACCAGCCCTGTGAGGAGACTCTGAGAGAGCTGGGGTTGATTAGCCTGGAGAAGAGGAGGCTCTGAGGAGCCCCTTATTGCTGTCCAGAACTACCCAAATGGAGATTATAGGCAGGTGGGCATTGGTGTCTTGTCCCAGGTAACCAGCACCAGGATAGCAGCGCAAGAAGCAATCCCTGTCCTGCAGCATGGCCTTCCCCCTACAAGGTGGAGCTCAGCACCACCAAATCTGATGGCATCCAGTCCTTCCCCTTCCAGTTCCCCAAGCCCAATGCCCTGCTCAGCTCGGAGAAGCCTTTGAGGATGCCAAAAAGAAGCTGGGTAAGAGCAGGTACTGGGGGAGTGGATGTGGCAGTAGGCTCAGCATCACAAGCCAGGATAGGCAGGCCTCCATCCATCTCACTTCCTCATTCTCCAATGTGGTTTTTTTTCCCATCTTCCAGCAAAAACTGCCTGGACCCAGAGTTCCTCAAGGCCATCCCCACCATGAAGATGAGGAGCGGGATGCAGGTACTTGGTGCTGGTGCTTGGGTTCAAGCATCCTACAGGACCTGTAAGTCCCTCCTGGAGGTGGTCAAGGCCAGGTTGGTTGAGGCCTTGAGCCACATAGGCACCTCAATGGAGGAGAGATGTGGAGGTGCAGGAGCCCATGCAGAGGAGGGCAGGGAAGCTGGGGAAGGGCCTGGAGAACAAATCTGGTGGGGATCGACTGAGGGAGCTGTGGATGGTTAGTTTGGAGAAGAGGAGGCAGAGGGGGAACCTCACTGCTCTTCACAGCTCCCTGAAAGGACACTGTGGAGAGCTTGGGGGTGGTCTCTTCTCACAGGTTATGAACTGATAGAACCAAGAGTGAATGAATAGCATAGAGTAGAGTAGTCTAGACTAGACTAGACTAGAGCTAACTAGGTTGGCAAGGACCTTTGAGATCATGAAGTCACCGTGTCCAGAGGTGGGCAAGAAATCTGGTGAGGGGTTTGGAACACCAGCTCTATGAGGAGAATCTGAGGGAGCTGGGGTTGATTAGCTGAGAGAAGAGGAGGTTCAGAGGAGCCCCTTATTGCTGTCTAGAACTGCCCGAATTTGGGTTGTAACCAGGTGGGGGCTGGTGTCTCGTCCCAGGTAACCAGCACCAGGATAGCAGCATAAGAGCCAATCTCTGTCCTTCAGCATTGCCTTCCCCCAAAAAGTGAACCTTAGCACTACCTAAGCTATTGGGACCCACTCCTTCCCCTTCGAGTTCCCCAAGCCCAATGCCCTGCTCAGCTCGGAGAAGGCTTTGAGGATGCCAAGAAGAAGCTGGGTAAGAGCAGGGACCGGGGGAGTGGATGTGGCAGTGGGCTCAGCATCACAAGCCAGAATAGGCAAGGCCTCCATCCCTCCAGCACCATAGAGCACCAGCTCTATGAGGAGACTCTGAGGGAGCTGGGGTTGATTAGCCTGGAGAAGAGGAGGCTCAGAGGAGCCCCTTATTGCTGTTCAGAGCTACCCGAAGGGAGATTATAGCCAGGTGGGCATTGGTGTCTTCTCGCAGGTAACCAGCACCAGGATAGCAGCACAAGATGCAATCCCTGTCCTTCAGCATGGCCTTCCCCCAACCAGGTGCATCTCAGCTCTACCTAAGCTGTTGGCACCCACTCCTTCCCCTTCGAGTTCCCCAAGCCCAATGCCCTGCTCAGCTCGGAGAAGCCTTTGAGGATGCCAAGAAGAAGCTGGGTAAGAGCAGGGGCCGGGGGAGTGGATGTGGCAGTGGGCTCAGCATCACAAGCCAGGCTAGGCAGGCCTCCATCCATCTCATTTCCTCATTCTCCAAAATTGTTTTTTTCCCAGCTTCCACAAAAACTGCCTGGACCCAGAGTTCCTCAAGGCCATCCCCACCATGAAGATGAGGAGCGGGATGCAGGTACTTTGTGCTGGTGCTTGGGTTCAAGCATCCTACAGGACCTGCAAGTCCCTCCCTTGAGGTGGTCAAGGCCAGGATGGTTGAGGCCTTGAGCCACCTTAGAACCTCAATAGAGGAGAGATGTGGAGGTGGTGGAGCCGGTGCAGAGGAGGGCAGGGAAGCTGGGGAAGGGCCTGGTGAACTAATGTGATGGAGATGGACTGAGGGAGCTGTGGATGGTTAGTTTGGAGAAGAGGAGGCAGAGGGGGAACCTCACTGCACTTCCCAGCTCCCTGAAAGGACGTTGTGGAGAGGCTGGGGGTTGTCTCCTCTCACAGATGATGTAGTGATAGTACAAAGAGGGAATGAATAGAATAGAATAGAATAGAATGGAATAGAATAGAATAGAATAGAATAGAATAGAATAGAATAGAATAGAATAGAATAGAATAGAATAGAATAGAATGGTTTAGACTAGACTAGACTTGACTAACTAGAATGAATGGGAACTACCTGGGAGGTAGTACTGAATGGGAGGGAATGAACGGAGCAGAGCAGAGCAGCATAGAAAAGAATAGAATGGAAGACAACAGAATAGAAAAGAATAGACTAGACTAGAAGTAACCAGGTTGGATAAGACCTTTGAGATCTTGAAGTCACTGTGTGCAGAGAAGGGCAGGAAAGCTGGTGAGGGGTTTGGAGCACCAGCTCTATGAGGAGAATCTAAGGGAGCTGGGGTTGATTAGCCTGGAGAAGAGGAGGCTCAGAGGAAACCCTTATTGCTGTCTTGACCTGCCTGAAGGGAGGTTGTAAGCAAGTGGGCATTGGTGTCTTCTCCCAGGTAACCAGCACCGGGATAGCAGCACAGGAAGCAATCCCTTTCCATCAGCATGGCCTTCCCCCTACAAGGTGCAGCTCAGCACCACCAAATCTGATGGCAGCCAGTCCTTCCCCTTCGAGTTCCCCAATGCGATGCCAGGCTCTGCTTTGAGCAAGCCTTTGAGGATGCCAAGAAGAAGCTGGGTAAGAGCAGGGGCCGGGGGAGTGGATGTGGCAGTGGGCTCAGCATCACAAGCCAGGCTAGGCAGGCCTCCATCCATCTCACTTCCTCATCCTCCAAAGTTGTTTTTTTCCCATCTTCCAGCAAAAACTGCCTGGACCCAGAGTTCCTCAAGGCCATCCCCACCATGAAGATGAGGAGCGGGATGCAGGTACTTGGTGCTGGTGCTTGGGTTCAAGCATCCTACAGGACCTGCAAGTCCCTTCCTGGAGGTGGTCAAGGCCAGGTTGGGTGAGGCCTTGAGCCACCTTAGAACCTCAATAGAGGAGAGATGTGGAGGTGGTGGAGCTGGTGCAGAGGAGGGCAGGGATGCTGGGGAAGGGCCTGGTGAACTAATGTGATGGAGATGGACTGAGGGAGCTGTGGATGGTTAGTTTGGAGAAGAGGAGGCAGAGGGGGAACCTCACTGCTCTTCACAGCTCCCTGAAAGGACATTGTGGAGAGGTTGTGGGAGGTTTCTTACAGGTAATGAAGTGATAGAACCAAGAGGGAATGAATAGAATAGAATAGAATAGAGTAGAGTACAGTAGAGTAGAGTAGAGTAGAGTAGAGTAGAGTAGAATAGAGCAGGTTGGAAAAGACCTTTGAGATCTTGAAGTCATCTTGTCCAGAGAAGGGGACGAAAGCTGGTGAGGGGTTTGGAGCACCAGCCCTATGAGGAGAATCTGAGGGAGCTGGGGTTGATTAGCCTGGAGAAGAGGAGGCTCAGAGGAGCCCCTTATTGCTGTCTAGAACTGCCCCAAGGGAGGTTGTCACCAGGTGGGCCAAGACTCCAGGCTTGGGGTAGTGTGGCCTGAAAGCTGCCTAGTAGAAAGGAACCTGGGGGTGCTAATGGACAAGCAGCTGAATATGAGCCAGCAGTGTGCCCAAGAGCGCCAAAGGCCTCCTGGCTGGGATCAGCAATGCTGTGTCTAGCAGGAGCAGGGAGGGGATTGTCCCCTGGGACTCAGCTCTGGCGAGGCCACAGCCAGTGCAGAGGAGAGTAAGTAAGCTGGGGAAGGGCCTGGAGAACAAATCTGATGGGGATTGACTGAGGGAGCTGTGGATGGTTAGTTTGGAGAAGAGGAGGTGGAGGCGGGAACCTCACTGCTCTTCACAGCTACCTGAAAGGACATTGTGGAGAGGCTGGGGGTGGTCTCTTCTCACAGGTGATGAAGTTATAGTATGAAGAGAAAATGAATAGAATAGAATAGAATGGTTTAGACTAGACTAGAGTAGAACTAACCAGGTTGGAAAGGACCTTTGAGATCATGAAATCAGCGTGTCCAGGGAAGGGCAGGAAAGCTGGTGAGGGGTTTGGAGCACCATCCCTATGAGGAGAATCTGAGGGAGCTTGGGTTGATTAGCCTGGAGAAGAGGAGGCTCAGAGGAAACCCTTATTGCTGTCTAGAACTGCCCAAAGGGAGGTTGTAAGCAAGTGGGCATTGGTGTCTTCTCCCAGGTAACCAGCACCAGGATAGCAGCACAAGAAGCAATCCCTGTCCTTCAGCATGGCCTTCCCCCTACAAGGTGCAGCTCAGCACCACCAAAGCTGTTGGCACCCACTCCTTCGCCTTCGAGTTCTCCAAGCCCAATGCCCTGCTCAGCTCGGAGAAGCCTTTGAGGATGCCAAGAAGAAGCTGGGTAAGAGCAGGGACCGGGGGAGTGGATGTGGCAGTGGGCTCAGCATCACAAGCCAGGCTAGGCAGGCCTCCATCCATCTCACTTCCTCATTCTCCAATGTGTTTTTTTTTTCCCAGATTCCAGCAAATACTGCCTGGACCCAGAGTTCCTCAAGGCCATCCCCACCATGAAGATGAGGAGCGGGATGCAGGCACTTGGTGCTGGTGTTGGGTTCAAGCATCCTACAGGACCTGTAAGTCCCTCCCAGTAGGTGGTCAAGGCCAGGTTGGCTGAGGCCTTGAGCCACCTTGACACCTCAATAGAGGAGAAATGTGGAGGTGCAGGAGCCAGTGCAGAGGAGGGTAAGGAGGCTGGGGAGGGGCCTGGAGAATAAATCTGATGAAGAGCAACTGAAGGAGCTGGGGGTGGTTAGTTTGGAGAAGAGGAGGCTGAGGGGAGACCTCTTTGCTCTCTGAGGGTCTTTTCCAAGCCAGATGTTTCTGTGATTCTGTCCCCCATTCCTTCCTCCTTCCTCCTCCTGCACAGATGAAGAGCTCCCCAGCTGCACGGAGGCCTCTGTGGAGACCACGAGCTCAGAGGAAGAGCCAGAAGCTGGCTTCATGCCCATCACTGGCCGCTCTGGGCAGAGCCGGCGCGGCGAGAGCCCTGCGGAGGGGCGAGCCCTGCGCCGCTCGAGCCGCGGCTCCTTCACCTGGGGCAGCCTGGAGGACCTCCTCAGCCTGGACCCTGAAGGCCATGAGAGCTCCATGTGGTTGGGCTGTGAGGATGGCTGGTGTGTATCCTGTGAGGACAGGCTGAGAGAGTTGGGGCTGTTGGGGCTGAGTCCAAGGGGCTCCAAGACACCTGGGGAGGGACTTTTTAGGGTGTCAGGGAGTGATAGGACTGGGAGGCTGGATCCAAGCTAGAGGAGGGGAGATTTAGATTAGACATTAGGAAGAAGTTCTTCCCCATGAGGGTGGTGAGAGAGTGGAACACGTTGCCCAGGGAGGTGGTGGAAGCCTCATGCCTGGAGGTTTTTAAGGCCAGGCTGGATGTGGCTGTGAGCAGCCTGCTCTGGTGTGAGGTGTCCCTGCCCAAGGCAGGGGGGATGGAACTGGCTGATCCTTGAGGTCCCTTCCAACCCTGACAATTCTGTGATTCTGTGAATGGGAGAGAGGCTGTGGGGAGACCTAAGAGTGACCTTACAGTATCTGAAGGCGGCTACAAGAAGGGTGGAGCGAGACTGCAAAGGCCTGCAGTGACAGGAGAAGAGGCAATGGCTTCAAACTGGAGCAGAGCAGATTTAGATTGGATGTTAGGAACAAGTTCTGCGCCATGAGGGTGGTGGAACACTGGAACAGGTTGCCCTGGGAGATGGTTGAGGTCCCATCCCTGGAGATATTCAAGGTGAGGCTGGACAGGGCCCTGGGCGACCTGAGCTACTTGAGGATGTCCCTGCTAACTGCAGAGGGGGTTGAACTGCATGACCTTTGGAGGTCCCTTCCATCCCAGACCATTCTATGACACTTAATATGGGGTAGAGCCCCTCCCCACCCCCATCCCAGGTGAGCCTCCAGCTTTGCTCTTCTCCTGCAGCATCCACGTGTAGCAGTCCTCGGACAACATCCGTAACGGGGAGAGCAGCGTGAAGATGCAACACGCTGCTGCTGTCATGTGCATCTTGTAAGTGATGAGCAAGAAGCTCTTTTGGCTCTAGGATGTGCCTAGCAGGGTGCTTCGGGGTGGGGGGTGGGGGGGCAAGCAGGACTTTCACCCTGTTGATAGGGCAAGGGGCAAGGGATGTAAACTACAGCACAGGAGGCTGCACCTCAGGCCGAGGAGGAACTTCTTGATTGTGAGGGTGACAGAGCCCTGGAGCAGGCTGCCCGGAGAGGTTGTGGAGTCTCCTTCTCTGGAGACTTCCAAGCCCCATCTGGATGTGTTCCTGTGCAACCTGTGCTGGATTCTATGGTGCTGCTCTGGCAGGGGGGCTGGACTCGCTGATCTCCAGAGGCCCCTCCCAACCCCTAGCATCCTGTGGTCCTGTGATCCTGGGACTCTTCATCTGGTTGCCAACGAGTTCTTCTCCCTGCAGGTACCTGGATAACCAAGTTATTGTCTCCTTGGCCAATGGGGAGCCTGTTGTGTACCAATGGGAGGCAGGTGAGGCTGGTCTGGAGACATCCAAAGGTACTGGTGGGGTTAAAGGCAGCCCCAAAGGGATAGTTGTTGGGTGGGTGGCATGGGCAGCCCCTTGTTGAGGGATGCCTGAGGTGCTGGTGGCTTCCCTGCTTGCATAGTATCATAGAATCATACAATCCTATTGGGTTGGAAGAGACCTTAAAGGTCATCTAGATCCAAGCCCCTGCCATGGGCAGGGACACCTCCCACCAGCCCAGGTTGCTCGAGGCCTCATCCAACCTGGCCTTGAACACCTCCAGGGCTGGGGCAGGGAAGGGGCAGCAGGTTGAGGGAGGTGATGCTCCCCCTCTAGTCCAGTCTGGTGAGACCACACCTGGAGCACTGTGTCCAGTTCCAGAGCCTCTATTCCAGGAAGGATCTGGAGGTGCTGGAGGGTGTCCAGAGAAGATCCACGAGGAGGAGCAGAGGGCTGGAGCTCCTCTTCTAAGAGGACAGCCTGAGGGAGTTGGGGCTGTGCAGTCTGGAGAAGAGAAGGCTCTGAGGAGGCCTTCTTGTGGCCTTCCAGTATCTGAAGGAAAGCTGGGGAGGGACTTTTGAGGGTGTCAGGAAGTGGTAGGACAGGAGGGGATGAAGCAAAACTAGAAGTGGGTAGATTCAGATTGGATGTTAGGAAGAAGTTCTTCCCCAGGAGGGTGGTGAGAGTCTGGCACAGGTTGCCCAGGGAGGTGCCTGGAGGTTTTTAAGGCCAGGCTGGAGATGGCTGTGAGCAGCCTGCTCTAGTGTGAGGTGTCCCTGGCCATGGCAGGGGGGATGGAACTGGCTGATCCTTGAGGTCCCTTCCAACCCTGACAATTCTATGATTCTATGACATCCCTTGAAGGGTTCTGGAGACCCAAAACTGGAGTCAGGTGGAGGTGTGCCTCCTCCTTCTGGTCCCTGCCTACCAGCTTGCATCCCCTGGTGTCTTCAGCTCATGTCCCCTTTTGCTGAGGACCTGGAGGTGGACATCTCCGCCCCCCACAACATGGGATGGTCCTAATGGCTTGGTGAAGATGGAGATTTCTTTGGCAGACTTTTGACTACCAAGCCCACTCCCACCACCCTCACAGGCTGCTTCTGGGACCCCCAAAACTCCAAATGCCTGTCCCTGGGCTCCCCAGGGATCCTCATCACCAAGATGGTGGCAGTGGCCGGGAAGCTGTGGTGCGGCTGCCACAGCCAAGTCATCGTCCTCAGCACACCACCTTGGCACAAGAGGTACAGTGGGCAGCAGTGGGAGGTCTGGAGGGGTGGTGGTGACCATTAGTCTGTAGAAGAGAAGACTGAGAGGGGATTTGATAAATGGTTTTCAATACCTGAGGGCTGGGGGTCAAGAGGGAGGGGACAGGCTCTGCTCAGCTGCACCCTGGGATAGAGAGGGGCAATGGGTGTAAACTGCAGCACAGGAGGTTCCACCTCAACATGAGGCAGAACCTCCTTAACTGTGAGGGTCACACAGCCCTAGCACAGGCTGCCCAGAGAGGCTGTGGAGTCTCCTTCTCTGGAGTCTTCCAAGCCCCATCTGGATGTGTTCCTGTGTGACCTGTGCTGGATTCTATGGTGCTGCTCTGGCAGCGGGGCTGGACTCGACGATCTCCAGAGGTCCCTTCCAACCCCTGGCCTCCTGGGAGCCTGTGATCCTGTGTTTGTTGGCATTGTGGTGGGTTGAAAGTTCCCCCCCCACCCCCAACACTAAATTTGCCAGAGCAGCTCAGTTGGAAGCAAATGAAAAAGCTGATCTTTATTTTCCCGTTTTCCACCCAGCAGTGATTTGTTGACGTTTGACTGCTTTCTGTTCAAGATCTGTGGGGAAATTTTAAAGGCACAGCCTGAAACCCCCCCAGCAGCCTCACTGGCATGGCTGTGCCTCTTGTCACCCCCAGCACACGCTCCAGGTGGGCCAGGACAGCGGGCGCGGCGTCACCTGCATGGTGAGCGCGGGCAGCGGCGTCTGGGTGGCACTGCAGAGCAGTGCCCAGGTCCGGCTCTACCACGCCACCAGCTACGAGCAGTTGGCCGAAGCTGACATCACCCCTCCCGTGCACAAAATGCTGGCTGGTGAGTCCCCAGCTGGAGGCACAGCTCCTGTGGGTGCCCACTGCGGTCGTACCCATCAGGGTCTCCTGTGGATGCCCGTCGCGGTTGCCAGCGGGTTTTGGATGTGGTGCTTGGGGGCTGTGGTTTGAGGGGGTGAACTTTGTAGGAGTAGGGTTCTGGGTTGGACTTGGTTGATGCTCAGGGCCTCACTTCTGCTCCACCACTGTCCAGCGGCCGTGGCCATGATGCCATATTGCACCCCAGGCACTCCCAGACGTCTCTGGGCTTGGCTGTTGCCTCGCAAGGTTTTTCCTCTCTGGGTGCCTGCGCTCGGCTGGTGCCGAGTTGCCCGGCAGAGACCTTTGGGGGAAGGAAAGTCCTCTTTTGCTTGCCTGTGTCTCATCAGCCATTTGCTCTAAGAGCTGTCAGGCTTTTGAATGAGCTCCAGGCTTTTGAATGGTTTACTGTAGAGGAGTGGGCCACAGAGTTCCACCTCCAGCCTGCCCCGCTTTGGATGTCTGACCTGGCTGCCAAGTTGCAGAGACATGCAGAGCAGTTGCCTCAGATTGGAGGGAAGTTGAGTGAGGGCATCACTGACTGGCATGCAGTCAGCACGGCCCTGCTTCAACTCCCCCAGAATGCAAGCCTAAATGTGAGCAGGCAGGAAAGTCAGGGGAGCCAACTGCACAAAGCCCTCCTGGAAAAGACAGAGGCTTTGGGGAAGGCAAAAAGAGCACTGAAGAGGACCAAGGAGGCAAAGGAGCTGGAAGCTCAGCAAAAGAAGCAAGAGGAAGAGGAAGCTGATGGCATGAAGAAGGCAGCAGTGCTGCAGCAACAAGTGGCTTTGTGCCTGTGTGAGCAGCAGCTGTTGTTGATGCTCCTGCCTTTTTCACAGGAGCCACAAGAGGCTGGCATGGCACTGGCAGCGGCGTCTGGAGGAGAACCCTACTCTCACAGCCTGCCTGGGGCTTGCTGGGGAGCGAGGGGAAATTCCTTGGAGCATCTTCCAGTGTGATTCCTCAGTCTTCAGGTGGGTTCAGAAGTCTGGTTGGCTTTTGCCTGTGTTAGTGAGAGAGTGGGAGTCTTTGCCGTGTCATTTGTGGCCAGGTGGAGTGGGAGCAAAGAAGCTGCCTGCTTCTCCTGATGAGGCCAAGGCAGTTCCTGTGAGGTAGAAAAGGTGTAGGGTCTAAGGGTCAGCAGATGCCATTTGGGGGTGTGCCTGGGTTGGTTTGTTTGGAGCCTCTGGACTTTCTTTCCTGGGCTTTAGCAAGCCAGTGGACAGTCATGGAAAATGGTCTTTCTTCCTCTCTGTGTGTCCCTTTCACCCTTTGTTTCCTCTGGAGGGCTTTCATGTCTCCACAGCTTGACAGTGTCCTGTCATGGCCGATGGCTGTGCATGGACATCTCCTGGGCTGGGTCTGCTGCCGTAGAACTAACTCTGGATTTTGCTTTATCTCTCCCAGCCACTCGTGACAACACAACCAGATGTGCGTGGGCTTCTGCCTGGACATCTCCTGCTCTTTCACCACTGGGAACTGATGTCTATTTTTTATTTGTTGGCACTGATGTCATTTTGATTTGAGCTGACCACAGGTTGTCAGCCACAATAAACTATTTTACCCTGAGAGGAGGTGGCTGTGTGTTTCCATCGACATGCCAGGAGCCTAAACCAGTCCTGCTGCTGGAGACACCTGGGTATCCCCGGCAGGAAATCCAGCTCCTCTTCCCCTGCTCTCAGAATGAGGCTCAAGCTCTCCTTCTTCTGGCGTGGTTTGGTGCTGTTGTTCTGGTGGTGTGGTTTGGTTTTTTGGCTTTAGTGGTGTGGTTCTGGTGGTGTGGTTTGGCATTGTGGCTTGTGGAGAGGGTGCGGTGGAGTGGTTTGGTGGTGAGTTTTTTGTGTTGTGGTTCTTGTGGTGAGATTCTGGTGGTGTGGTTCTAGCCTAATGGTGTAGGTCTGGTGGTGTGGGAGTGGGAGGAGTGGCAGTGGTGGCTGTGGTGGTGGCAGAGCCCGCAGCAAGCTGCCCGTGTGCTGCTGCCGATCACCACGCAGAGGGTCCTGAGGTTCCTGCGGCACAGGACGGCCCGGGTGAGCCCCATGCCCTGTGGGAGCGGCAGAGATGAGCTGCAGCCTGAGGGCCAGGAGCGTGCCAGCAGCAGCCAGCACAAGCAGCGGGCCTGGGGCAGAGGCTCACACTGTCTTCGCTGCAGGGGGAAGACAGGACATCTCACACAGCAGATTTGCCCCCAGCAGGGCTGTATTCCCTAAGAAAAGGTAGAAAAGGGGTCAAAAAAAGGCCATGAATTCCCAAGCCTAGTGGTTCAGCCACCTCTGCCAGGCACAGCCCTTGGACGTTCAACCACCTTTAGGCCCATGAGACGTCGTACATCAGGTGACATCCAGGAGGTCACCTCCACAATGTTCAGGCCTTTGAAGCCACCAGCAGTCTCCAAAGCCTTGATAAAAAAACACCCAAACCAACCAGATTTGGCATCAAGGAACACATCCGAGCTAGTGGCAATGGTCGAGGCTCTGCTTTCCTCTTCTGCAGCTGAGGAAACCCAGCTTGCACAAACCCGGTCACAGCAGTTCACCATTTCCTCTCCTAACCCCCAGCAAATGCTCCCTGGCCTCCCTTCCCCTTGACCTCCCTCCACCAGTGACACAACCTCCTTTAAAGCCAAGCCTGTCCTGGGCTACAGCCCTGGATTCTGCCCTTCTGCTCTGCTCTGCTCCGCTCTGCTGAGACCCCAGCTGCAGTGCTGGCTCCTGCTCTGGGGGTCTCGGCACAGGAGCTGCTGGAGCAGGGCTGGAGTAGGCCATGAAGGTGATCAGAGGCTGTTCAATGGCAGCATTAGCCTCAGAAATCTCTTTGCCTTCCTGCAGCGCTTCCTACGTGCCCATACAGGGCAGTGGCTGCCCTGCAGCTCCAAAGGGAGACCTCCAGCTCCTTCCTTAGCAGCACCAGTGCCAAGAGCTGCAAAGTGCTCTCCATCAGGCCTGGATCTCCTCGGCTGTGACACCCCTGAGCTGGGATGAGTCAGTAACTGCTGCCACTTGTACAGGGACCTGTGGAGGCTGCTCCAGAGGAGAAGACAGGAATGAGTTGAGGACTACTGTGTGGACAGGCTGAGAGAGTTGGGTTGTTCAGGCTGGTGAAAGCTATGGCAAAAGGCTCCTGAGGAGCCCCCCCCCAAAATGGCAGAACACCGACGGTGCAGGGCGTGCCGGAAGGGATGCCGAGGTGTGGGGGGATGCTCTGAGAGGCATCGGCAGGGCTCCAGGGACAGCGCAAAGGGCCGAGGAAGGAGCTGGGTTGAGCCACTGGCCTCTGCTGCTGGCCTCAGCCAGGGTCCTGCTGATGTCACAGCTGGGTTCCTGAATTGTGGCACCTTGGCAACCGTCTGTGTACTCGGTACCTGGCGGTGCTGTGTGCTAGGCGAGTGCGTTGGTGGTGTGCTTTGGTGGTTTGGTTCTTCTGGTGTGGTTCTGGGACTGTGGTTTTGGTTGTCTGGGTTCAGAGGAGTGGTTTTGGGTCTTTGGGTTTGGTGGAGTGGTTCTGGTCTTTGGTTTTGGTGGAGTGGTTTAGGTGGTGTGGGTCTGGTGGAGTGGTTTTGGTGGTGTGGGTTTGGTGGCTTTGGTGCTGTAGGTGTGGTGGTGAGTTGGTGGTGGTGTGTTTTTGGTGGAGTGGTTCAGGTGTTTGGGTTTGGTGGAGTGGTTGTGGAGGTGTGGTTTGGTGGAGTGGTTGTGGAGGTGTGGTTTGGTGGAGAGGTCCTGGTGGTGTGGTTTGGTGGAGTGGTTGTGGTTTGGTGGTGGTGGTGAGGTTTGTTCTGCGTGGGTCTGGTGGTGTGGGAGTGGGAGGAGTGGCAGTGGTGGCTGTGGTGGTGGCAGAGCCCACAGCAAGCTGCCCGTGTGCTGCTGCCGATCACCATGAAGAGGGTCCTGAGGTTCCTGCGGCGCAGGACGGCCCGGGTGAGCCCCATGCCCTGTGGGAGCGGCAGAGATGAGCTGCAGCCTGAGGGCCAGGAGCATGCCAGCAGCAGCCAGCACAAGCAGCGCAGGTAGTGGGGCTGGGGCAGAGGCAGGCAGGCGCTGGGTGGCAGCCTCCGGGGCTCTCGTCCTGCCCCGCGGCTTGTGGCTCCTCCTCCTCTGCAGGAGCTCCCTCTGGGCCGGGCGGGTGAGAAGGGTCTGTGAGCAGGGCCGTGGTCGGGCCTCCACGGGGCTGTGTTTTCTCTCCTGACAGCTGCAGAGCACGGGCTGTGGAGCCCCGGGAGCAGGGGAAGAGGGCAGAGGTTGCTCCGAGCTGGGCTCTGTGTGCAGCGGGAGCTGCTGGAGAGACGAAGGCTGCCCCTGCTGTGAGCGCAGCAGGCAGCGCTGTGCAGCCGCAAGGAGGCCGTGGGGACGAGGCTGTCAGATGCCCTCTCGGTAGGTTGCTGTGGAGCTGGGAGACCGGGAAGGGTGGTGTGGGGGTGCTGATGATGCTGGGCAAAGATGCTCTGCTAGGCACGGTCCAAGGAGAGCAGGATTCTGTAGACACTGCTTCCTTTGGGGCTGGTTCCTGAGCACCTGGCGACATCTCCCTGGCACGTGGGACAGGTCTGTGTGCTGCAGGAAACCACATTCCCAAGCTGGAAACCAGCTGCGTGTTGGTAGGGGGCTGGCTGGGATCTCAAGGCTTTGCGGTGTGTGTGTCTGCTAAGGGTGCCTCTGGAAGCCAGGTGATTGGGAAGGCACTGGAGGCATCATGGGGCTGTCCAAGCTCACTCTGATTCCCAAACTACATGGTTTTCCTGTAGAGGAGTGCGCCACAGAGCTCCACCCGCACCGTGCCCAGCTGTGGATGTCTGAGCAGGCTGCCAAGTTGCAGAGACATGTAGAGCAGTTGTCTCAGATTGAAGAGAGGTTGAGTGAGGGCATCGTGGACAGGAATGCAGTCAGCAAGGGCCTGCTTCAACTCCATGGGGAGAATGTAAACATAAATGTGAGCAGGCTGGAGGGTGAGGTGAGCCAGCTGCATAAAGCACTCCAGGAAAAGACAGAGGCTTTGGGGAAGGCAAAAAGAGCGCTGAAGAGGATGGCGAAGGAGCTGGAAGCTCAGCAAAAGAAGCAAGAGGAAGAGCAAGCTGATAGGATGAAGAAGGCAGCAGTGCTGCAGCACCAAGTGGCTCAGCTGAAAGAGGAGAACCTCTCCCTCCGCCAGCAGCTGAGCAACTTGCAGCAGGGTGGCCAAGAAGGCCAGGTGAGCGATGCCTTTGCGTGTGAGGCCGAGAGAGTAGATGAAGAGGAGAGGGGAGCACTGCCCAGATTTGTTGTGGGGGTGGTGGTGCTGCAGAAGGTTTGGGCAAGCCTTGAGACACACTGCTGCCTCTGTACGTGTGTGTCTGTGTATCTACTGTCAGCGCCCTGGGCTCATGCAGAGCATTTGACGCTGTCCCACACAACATCCTTGTCTGTAGAGTGAAGAGACCTGGCTTTCTAGGGGTGGCCCAGTGGGTGGGGAAGGAATTGTCTAGACAGACTGCAGAGCTGCGGTCAGTGGTTGGTGTCTGGGAGGCGCTGGTTATGCGCACTTGCAGCGCAGAGAGCCAGTGGCATCCTGGAGTGCACCAGAAGCAGTGTGGGCAGCAGCAGCGGGTGAAGGGAAAGGATTCTGCCAGCACAAATCAGACATGGAGCTGCTCAAGCAGCTCCAGGGGAGGACCACAAAGATGATTGGGGCTGCAGCTGTACCCCTGGGAGGACAGGCTGAGACAGTTCTTGATGTGCCTGGATAGAGACACCTTCATTAATAAGCAATGACATTTCTTGTTTCCCTAGAGAAGAGGGGGACAGCTGCCAGGACACCCTGAGCCTGCCCTCAGTCGCCTGCAGCTAACAGAAACCTCCAGTGCTTCTGCCTGTGCCTGCAGTGGCCTGAAAGAAGAGCTGAAGGAAGATAGGGACAAGGTATGCAAAGTCTCTGAGGGGCAAAGCAGTAGCCTGGGGGCAGCATCTGGGTGGGCAGGAGTGAGGCAGCTATGCTCTTTGGAGCCTCACTTCTGCTCCACCACTGTCCAGCCGCCGTGGCCATGATGCCATATTGCACCCCAGGCACTCCCAGGCGTCTCTGGGCTTGGCTGTTGCCTCACAAGGTTTTTCCTCTCCGGGTGCCTGCGCTCGGCTGGTGCCGAGTTGCCTGGCAGCAGCCTTTGGGGGAAGGAAAGTCCTCTTTTGCTTGCCTGTGTCTCATCAGCCATTTGCTCTAAGAGCTGTCAGGCTTCTGAATGGCCAAGAAGGACAGGTGAGTGACAGTAGGCATCAGACCCCTGTGCCTAAGGCAGGCTGCTTTTTCCCCACTTCAGATAGGCAAATTGACCATGGAGCTGCAGCTGGAGTCCCAGGCACGCCAGCAGCTCGCAGCCAGGAATCAGGAGCTGCAAGGGCTGCTTGTGACTCTTGAAAGGAAGCAGTGTGAGCAGAAGGCACAGGCACGGAGAAGAGAGATGAAGCTTCTGAAGAAGATTGAGCAGGTGAGTTATGTTCCCGTGGGATGTGTGTGGCTGTGGCCCCGTCTGTGAGGTGTCTTCTCTTGGGCATCTGCTTTCTTGGGCAGCCTGGTGGCTTTGGTGCCATGGGGGGAAGCTGTAAAAGGCTACCTCTTCTCTTTTAGTTGGAGGCATCTGCAGGCAATGCCCTGAAACTGCTTGAAGCCTCCAGCTCCTTAAAGATTATAAAGCTGGAGCAGAAGAGTCAAGCTCTGGAGCAGGAGCTGGAGAGGGCCCGGAGAAGGCAGAAGGAGACCGAGCGGCAACTGGCCTTTGAGAAGACAGCTAAAGAGTCCTTTATGGAGTTTTATCAGATGAGCGGGAAAACCATCAGGAGCCTGCAAGTGGATTTAGAACTGTAAGGGCAAATGTTTTCTCTTTGTGCCCACACAAGACACTGGGGACAGTTCTCTTGACAACCCCTGAGGTACCAGAGCTCCTCAGGCCCATCCGGGGGATGCTGTAGCCAGTTTCTTGTCAGCATTTGCTGTAGGCCTCTCGTCTTCCCGCACGTAGGGTGGGAAAGAGGAGCTCCCTTTCTGCTGCTGCTGTCCTCCCTCTTGGGACAGACAGGCTGGAAAAGGCAGAGGGGACAGAAGAGGAGCCTGTGAGGCAAAACGTCCTCTCTCAGGTGCTGTGCTGACGGTGCATGGCCAGGCTGAGTATGCACTGGGAGGAGAGCAGGAGCCAGGGTCCTCTCCACCTTCTAGCAAAGGTCCCCCAAAGCCAGAGCACAGGTCACTCGGACGCCTGAGCAGGAAGACATGGTGGGGGGGGCTCAGAAGTCTCTGTTCATAAGTTTAAGAGCAAAATCTCCCACTTGGGGGACAGCTTTGTGCCTGTGTGAGCAGCAGCTGTTGTTGATGCTCCTGCCTTTTTCACAGGAGCCACAAGAGGCTGGCATGGCACTGGCAGCGGCGTCTGGAGGAGAACCCTACTCTCACAGCCTGCCTGGGGCTTGCTGGGGAGCGAGGGGAAATTCCTTGGAGCATCTTCCAGTGTGATTCCTCAGTCTTCAGGTGGGTTCAGAAGTCTGGTTGGCTTTTGCCTGTGTTAGTGAAAGAGTGGGAGTCTTTGCCGTGTCGTTTGTGGCCAGGTGGAGTGGGAGCAAAGAAGCTGCCTGCTTCTCCTGATGAGGCCAAGGCAGTTCCTGTGAGGTAGAAAAGGTGTAGGGTCTAAGGGTCAGCAGATGCCATTTGGGAGTTGTGTGTGTTGTGGGCCCCCTTTGGGAACATCCCAGGTGTGGCCTGTGCAGTGGCATCCGGGCCGGCACCCAGCCTAAACCACCACACGTACCCAGCTCTTGGGACCATCGTCTCCTTTGCTAGGGTCAGCAGAGGCCCTCTGCACCCAAAACATTTGGGGTGTCACATCCAGGGTCTCTGGAGAAGCCACACCATCCAAACCCTTGAGGTGTCTCTGAAGCCAAGGCCTTTGGAGCATTTCTGCGCCCAGAGCTTTTGGGGGATCTCACACCTAGGGTCTCTGGGGCATGGTTTTACTCCATACTTTTGGGGTGTCTCACAGCCCTCAGGGTCTGTGGAGCAGATCCACATGCAGATTTTTGGGGTGTCTCACAGCCCTCAGGGTCTGTGGAGCATCTCACACGCAACACTTTTGGGGCATGTCTACATTCAGAGTCTTTGGAGCATCTCTGCGCCCCACACTTTTGGGGTGTCTTAGAGCCTGTGCTCTGGAGCATCTTCCCCCTAGGCTGCTCTGCCCTTGGGTGCTGCACTCAAGGTGGGTCTCCAAGCCTCAGCACCAAGACCCCGAGCCACCTGCTTCCCAAGGGCTGACAAACCATCCCCTCCCTCAGCCCCTCTCCATCCCGCTCCAGCACCCCGCGAATCCCCTGGCTAGGGGTCCGCATCCCGGCGCCGGGGTGCTGGGGCGGGAGGTGAATTCCTAGGGGAGCGCTCCGAGCCAAGGCGCCCGCGGAGAGCCGGAGGGCGTCGGGCCCGAGCCGTGTAGGGCTGTGAGCTCCGGGGCGGGCTGCTGACGCTGCCGAGGAGGAAAGCAGGCAGTGTCTGTACGCTCGGTGTCATGTACTTGCTAATCCTCCCGGATTCCTCCATCGGGCTGGAGAGGGAGCAGAGGGGGGAGCTGGAGGCCAGCCGGCCGCCTCCCGGACCTCGCAGCCGCCCCGAGCGAGCCAGCGACGGCCACTAGGTTGCTCCTCTCCGTCGTGCCGTCGTGTCACCACCCCCCACCCCGCCCCCCAAACCCTCATCTTGTCCTTCTGTCCCCCCTTCCTTCCCGGGTAGGACACGAGGAAACACGTCATCATGACGCTGCTGGACAGCCAGCAGTCCTACGTGGAGTCCTTGCGCACCTTGATGCAGGTAAGGTGGCAGGGCCGGGGGAGGTGACTCCCTCCCCTCCCCTTGCCTCCCCTCCCCCCGCCCCAAATGCCTCGTGGTGTGTAGCCCTCCCTTGCTTGGCCCCGTCCCCCCGTCCCCCCCAAGTCGCAGCCCTCAAGCTGTGGGTCCCCTGCCAGCACCGAGGTGGCACAGGAGTGGGTTGGGAAGGGGTGGCAGCGCGGGCTGGTGGGGGGCGGTGGGCATCAGGGTGGCAGTGGTGGCAGCAGTGGGGTGTAGGGGTCACATCTGTCCCCCCAAACGAAGCCTGGAACGTTCCTGGTGGGTTGTCACCTGGCAGGTGGTGTGTCCACAAGCCCCTTCCAGTGCTTGACGCCAGCCCCCTCCCAAAGCTCTCTTCGGCAACCTCATCTCCTGGTTGCTGATGACCCTGCCATGGTGGGAGACCCTTTACACCCCCAGTACCCATGCCCCCCCCCCATTCTCTGCTCAACTTTACCATCTTCAGCCATGGGCTGAGGCTTCTTCTCCAGTCCTGGGTTGTACATTGTTTTCACTAAGCTGGTTCCAAAGCTCCCCCTGGAGCAACCTGGCCCCAGGGCCCACCCCACGTTTGAGATGTTAATGAAGGTGTTTCAGGTTGATGGTGATCAGTGCCCTGGAGACTTAGGTCAGGCTTGGCTTAGGTGTGGGTTGTCCAACCACATGTCTGCAAGTGGAAACACCGAGAGGAGCAGAGCTCTGCTCTGCTCCCTAGAAAGCAGTGTCTGCAGGACATCTGCTGGGCATGGCCCTGAGGACCTCAATCCCAACCCCCAGCCAGGCTTTTCCCATGGTGGACCCAGAGATGCTCTACCAGATGTTGTTGCAGGAGGGAAGGACCCTTTGAGGCTGCTCCTAGTGCAGATGTTGGCTTGGGGGTGCAAGAGGAGCCCAGCTCTGGGGCTTATCCAGGCAGGGTTTAGGGTCTGGTGGTGCCCCTGATGATCTTGGCGTGGGTGGAGGCTGTCCCTTGGGCTGTGCCCTCCTCTGAGGTGGGACAGGAGGCTGGTTGGAGGGGACAGCCGTGCTGGGGGTCAGTGGTTCCCCACTGGAGGGACTGGGTGGGCATGAATGGAGGCCATGGTGGGCATGAATGGAAGGCCCAAACCCTTGCCCATGGGATATGTCCTGGCACGGTGCAACCAGGGGGATCTGGCTTTCTGGGGAGAGAGTCACAGGGCTCCAGATGCCCCCAGCTCCCCATCTCAGCTGGCACCAGGTGCTTGGATCCATCATGGTGTGGCCTGGTGGCGCGTAGCATGGTGGCTACCGAGGGCAAGGACTACCTTGGAGCATGATCTTCCATCCAAGCCAGATGGTACATGAGCAAGCCCTGCCTGCTCTCCCTGTGTGCTGAGGTGGAAGCTGTCTCTGTGCTCTTCTTGCCCATCTGCTCCTTGCTCCCCTAGTTTCATAGTGGGTGGGATGTGTGGCACAGCCCAGCCCTTCTCCTGATGGAGGAGCTGGGCCACCGTAGGGCAGGTGAAGTGGGTTAGGGGCCTCAGGAAGGGTTTGGCTCTTCTGACTTGGGTCTCCATGAGATATCTACCATCAGCTTGAGCAACCTCATCCTTGGGGTGGAGGTTTGCCAGCTTGGATGGAGATGTTTGAAGCCACTCCAGGTGGGTCCTGTCCTCACTGATCATCTCCATGATCCTTCCAGCATCCTTGAAGGGCACTGGCATCTCGCACAGGTCAGGCTGGGGAGGTGTCAAGGAGGTTCAGAAGACTTTCCCCATCCTGCATTCCTTGCAGATTGCTGAGGGCACCCTCCCTGCCCTTCCCATGGGAAAGGGCTTTCCCAGCAGAGCTTCCCACCCAGCCTTGCAGAGGACCTGCTTTTCCTGCTAGCTCTGAGCCGTTGCCCAAGAGAGGCTGCTGGGTGAAGTGGTCCAGGGTTTGATCCACAGCATCTACCCTGCTGGATCCAAACATCCTAAATCCCACCAGGAATGCACCAGATGTGGCCCCCAAGGTCGTGCTGCCATGACTTCCCAGCTGGGTCAGGCTGTGCTGAGGGCTCCAGAGCTGCACACAGCACTCCAGGTGAGGTCTCCCCGGAGCAGAGCAAAGTGGCAGAATCACCTCTCTGGCTCTGCTGCCAGCGCTGCTTTGGATGCAGCCCAGGCTGCCCTTGGCCTTCTGTGCTGCAAGCTCACACTGCCTGCTCCTGGCCAGCTTCTCCCCCGCCAGCACCTCCAGGTCCTTTCCCTCAGGGCTGCTTTCTCTGCCCTCCTCCCCCAGTCTGTATTGCTAGTGAGGATTGTTCCAGCCCAGGGGCAGAGCCCTGCACTTGCTCTTGTGGAACCTCCTGAGGTTCACCTGGGCTTCACCTCTCCAGCCTGTCCAGGCCCCTCTGGATGCCATCCTGTCCCTCTGGTGGATCCACAGCCCCACTCAGCTTGGTGCCACCTGCACACTGCTGATGGTGCCTCAATCTCCCTCTCTCTGTCATTGCTAAAAAAATTGAAAGAGCACAGGTCCCAGTACAGACCCCTGAGGGACACCACTTGGCACTGATGACCTAAGTCCAACCCCTCTGCCATGGGCAGGGACATCTTCCAGTAGATCAGGCTCTGCAAAGCACCATCCAACCTCTCCTTGAACACTTGCAGTGATACATTGGAGGCATCCATGCAAGGTGATGATGATCTCTCAGGAGCTGGTGGCCCCTTGGGAGGTTACAAAGACCACGCTGGTGGTGGCCAAAGCTGCAAGGCTGGTTTCTTTGGCAAACCTCTCCTGCATGGAGCTGGTTTCCATCCCCAGCAGCCAGGGCAGCACAGTTGGGGCTTGCTTGGGGGTGCCATGGCATCGCTGATGGGGAGGAGTAACAGCAGGCACCAGGAGAGGTTAGAGGCTGCCCTGCTGGAGAGCAGCTCCATGGAGAAAGACCTTGGAGTGCTGGTGGGCAGCAAGTGCTGCAGGGGACAGCAATGTGCCCTTGTGGCCAAGAGAGCCAATGGGATCCTCGGGTGCAGCAAGAGAAGTGTGGCCAGCAGGGCCAGGGAGGTTCTTCTGCTCTTCTGCTCTGCCCTGGGGAGACCACAGCTGCAATCCTGTGTCCAGTTCTGGGCTCCCCAGTGCAAGAGAGACAGAGAGCTGATGGAGAGAATCCAACAGAGAGCCACAAGGGCACTTGAGCAGGGATGGATGGGTGTAAGAATGGAGAGATGGATGGATTGGTGGACAGAAGGATGGGTGGATGGATGGGTGGATGGATGGATGGATGGATGGAAGGAAGGATGGACAGAAGAATGGAATGATGGATGGATGCATGGATGGATGCATAGATGGATAGACAAGATAGAAGAGTGGATGGGTTGGTGGGTGGATGGATGGATGGATGGATGGATGGATGGATGGATGGATGGATGGATGGATGGACAGAAGGATGGACAGGTGGATGGATGACAGAAGGCTGTGGACAATATAAAATTCCCCAAGTGTGGGGGAAGACAAGATGAGTTTGGGAGCAGTCAGGGAAGAACCTAGAGGTACCCTGGGTTGGGGGTGGATAGGGAGGCTCCAGGTGAAACCTGTGGAAGTCCTACTGTGCCCATGCCTGATGTTGCCATGGCCTTGATGCTTCCCTGTGAGTGGAGCTCTGTGACTTTGCCTTTGTGGCCATGGCACCCATGTCCCCATCCTACTTCAGGCCAAAGCCACGCCTGGGGAAAGTGAGGCTGGGTTGCACTTCCAGTAGTGGCAGGGGCTGGGTACTAACCCCTTAGTGCCTCCTGCTGCTCTGCAGAAGGCAGTGGGTGGGAAGAAGGAGAGCTCCTTCTTCCTCTTCACCGACCTGCTGGTCTGCACCCCGCTGAAGCGCAAGGCGGGGTCCCTGCGCCGCAGCTCCATGAGCCTGTGAGTGCCACCTGGGGGAGGGAGGGCACCCACCAGCTCCTTAGGGTGGTCCTCACCGCTTGGGATGGACTTTGAAGGCGTTTGGGATGTGAGTGCAGCTCAGCCAAGCCTCCCTCTGCTTCCCAGGCACACGTCGGCCAGCGTGATCGACACCGCCAGCAAGGACAAACCGCTCTGGAAGCTGCCCCTGGAGGAAGTGGGACATTGTCAAAGGTCTGCCCCTGCCTGCTGGAGTGTCCCATCCCAGCATAAACCCAGTGCTCAGAGATCACCAACCCCAATGCCAGAGGAGGATTGGGGCAGCCTCTGAAGGATGCCTGGGGATGGATGAGGGCAGTGTCGTGTGGTGGCCATGACGCTGGCCCCTGGCACCCTTACCAGGATGTCCTCTGGGAGAGAGAGAACCTCTGAAAGGGCTGAAGGCCACGAGTGTGCACTCAGACCCCCAAGATCCCACCAGCCTGAAAGCCAAAGTGGGGTTGGACAGCTTCTGAAGGATGCAGGGGGATGGATGGGGTCCTAACCAGGCATGTGGCTGGTTGTAGCCCATCCCTGAGGCCTGAAATGTTGTCCCCCTCCTCAGAGCCTGCATGATGTGATCAAGGACCAGATGGCTGCCATATATCGGGAGCTGGAGGAGAAGCAAACTCTGTCCTTCAGCATGACCTTCCCCCCAGTGAGGTGGAGCTCAGCACCACCAAATCTGATGGCACTGAGGCCATTGTCTTCGGGTTTCCCAAGCCTGATGCCCAGCTCCGCTCGGAGCAAGTCTTTGAGGGTGCCAGGGAGAAGCTGGGTAAGAGCAGGGACCGGGGGAGTGGATGTGGCAGTGGGCTCAGCATCACAAGCCAGGCTAGGCAGGCCTCCATCCATCTCATTTCCTCATTCTCCAAAGTTGTTTTTTTTCCCATCTTCCAGCAAAAACTGCCTGGACCCAGAGTTCCTCAAGGCCATCCCCACCATGAAGATGAGGAGCGGGATGCAGGCACTTGGTGCTGATGCCTGGGTTCAAGCATCCTACAGGACCTGCAAGTCCCTCCTGGAGGTGGTCAAGGCCAGGATGGTAGAGGCCTTGAGCCACCTTAGAACCTCAATAGAGGAGAGATCTGGAGGTGCAGGAGCCAGTGCAGAGGAGGGCAGGGAAGCTGGGGAAGGGCCTGGTGAACTAATGTGATGGAGATGGACTGAGGGAGCTGTGGATGGTTAGTTTGGAGAAGAGGAGGCAGAGGAGGAACCTCACTGCTCTTCACAGCTCCCTGAAAGGACGTTGTGGAGAGGCTGGGGGTGGTTTCTTAGAGGAAATGAAGTGATAGAACCAAGAGGGAATGGATTGGATAGGATAGGATAGAATGGAATAGGATGGAATAGAACGGAGTAGAATAGACCAGGTTGGAAAAGACCTTTGAGATCTTGAAGTGATCTTGTCCAGAGAAGGGGTTGAAAGCTGGTGAGGGGTTTGGGGCACCAGCCCTGTGAGGAGACTCTGAGAGAGCTGGGGTTGATTAGCCTGGAGAAGAGGAGGCTCTGAGGAGCCCCTTATTGCTGTCCAGAACTACCCGAATGGAGATTATAGGCAGGTGGGCATTGGTGTCTTGTCCCAGGTAACCAGCACCAGGATAGCAGCGCAAGAAGCAATCCCTGTCCTGCAGCATGGCCTTCCCCCTACAAGGTGGAGCTCAGCACCACCAAATCTGATGGCATCCAGTCCTTCCCCTTCCAGTTCCCCAAGCCCAATGCCCTGCTCAGCTCGGAGAAGCCTTTGAGGATGCCAAAAAGAAGCTGGGTAAGAGCAGGTACTGGGGGAGTGGATGTGGCAGTAGGCTCAGCATCACAAGCCAGGATAGGCAGGCCTCCATCCATCTCACTTCCTCATTCTCCAATGTGGTTTTTTTTTCCCATCTTCCAGCAAAAACTGCCTGGACCCAGAGTTCCTCAAGGCCATCCCCACCATGAAGATGAGGAGCGGGATGCAGGCACTTGGTGCTGGTGCTTGGGTTCAAGCATCCTACAGGACCTGTAAGTCCCTCCTGGAGGTGGTCAAGGCCAGGTTGGTTGAGGCCTTGAGCCACCTTAGAACCTCAATGGAGGAGAGATGTGGAGGTTCAGGAGCCGGTGCAGAGGAGGGCAGGGAAGCTGGGGAAGGGTCTGGTGAACTAATGTGATGGAGATGGACTGAGGGAGCTGTGGATGGTTAGTTTGGAGAAGAGGAGGCAGAGGGGGAACCTCACTGCACTTCCCAGCTCCCTGAAAGGACGTTGTGGAGAGGCTGGGGGTTGTCTCCTCTCACAGATGATGTAGTGATAGTACAAAGAGGGAATGAATAGAATAGAATAGAATAGAATAGAATACAATACAATACAATACAATACAATACAATACAATAGAATAGAATGGTTTAGACTAGACTAGACTTGACTAACTAGAATGAATGGGAACTACCTGGGAGGTAGAACTGAATGGGAGGGAATGAACGGAGCAGAGCAGAATAGAATAGAATAGCATGGAACACAACAGAATAGAAAAGAATAGAATGGAAGACAACAGAATAGAAAAGAATAGACTAGACTAGAAGTAACCAGGTTGGAAAAGACCTTTGAGATCTTGAAGTCACTGTGTGCAGAGAAGGGCAGGAAAGCTGGTGAGGTGTTTGGAGCACCAGCTCTATGAGGAAAATTTGAGGGAGCTGGAGTTGATTAGCCTGGAGAAGAGGAGGCTCAGAGGAATCCCTGATAGACCCGAGAGGGAATGGATAGGATAGGATAGGATAGGATAGGATAGGATAGGATAGAATAGAATAGAATAGAATAGAATAGAATAGAATAGAATAGACCAGACCAGGTTGGAAAAGACCTTTGAGATCTTGAAGTCACCGTGTGCAGAGAAGGGCAAGAAAGCTGGTGAGGTGTTTGGAGCACCAGCCCTGTGAGGAGAATTTGAGGGAGCTGGAGTTGATTAGCTTGGAGAAGAGGAGGCTCAGAGGAAACCCTTATTGCTGTCTTGACCTGCCTGAAGGGAGGTTGTAAGCAAGTGGGCATTGGTGTCTTCTCCCAGGTAACCAGCACCAGGATAGCAGCACAGAAAGCAATCCCTTTCCTTCAGCATGGCCTTCCCCCTACAAGGTGGAGCTCAGCACCACCAAATCTGATGGCAGCCAGTCCTTCCCCTTCGAGTTCCCCAATGCGATGCCAGGCTCTGCTTTGAGCAAGCCTTTGAGGATGCCAAGAAGAAGCTGGGTAAGAGCAGGGGCCGGGGGAGTGGATGTGGCAGTGGGCTCAGCATCACAAGCCAGGCTAGGCAGGCCTCCATCCATCTCACTTCCTCATTCTCCAATGTGGTTTTTTTCCCATCTTCCAGCAAAAACTGCCTGGACCCAGAGTTCCTCAAGGCCATCCCCACCATGAAGATGAGGAGCGGGATGCAGGCACTTGGTGCTGGTGCTTGGGTTCAAGCATCCTACAGGACCTGCAAGTCCCTTCCTGGGGGTGGTCAAGGCCAGGTTGGGTGAGGCCTTGAGCCACCTTAGAACCTCAATAGAGGAGAGATGTGGAGGTGGTGGAGCTGGTGCAGAGGAGGGCAGGGATGCTGGGGAAGGGCCTGGTGAACTAATGTGATGGAGATGGACTGAGGGAGCTGTGGATGGTTAGTTTGGAGAAGAGGAGGCAGAGGGGGAACCTCACTGCTCTTCACAGCTCCCTGAAAGGACACTGTGGAGAGCTTGGGGGTGGTCTCTTCTCACAGGTTATGAACTGATAGAACCAAGAGTGAATGAATAGCATAGAGTAGAGTAGTCTAGACTAGACTAGACTAGACTAGAGCTAACTAGGTTGGCAAGGACCTTTGAGATCATGAAGTCACCGTGTCCAGAGGAGGGCAAGAAATCTGGTGAGGGGTTTGGAACACCAGCTCTATGAGGAGAATCTGAGGGAGCTGGGGTTGATTAGCTGAGAGAAGAGGAGGTTCAGAGGAGCCCCTTATTGCTGTCTAGAACTGCCCGAATTTGGGTTGTAACCAGGTGGGGGCTGGTGTCTCGTCCCAGGTAACCAGCACCAGGATAGCAGCATAAGAGCCAATCTCTGTCCTTCAGCATTGCCTTCCCCCAAAAAGTGAACCTTAGCACTACCTAAGCTATTGGGACCCACTCCTTCCCCTTCGAGTTCCCCAAGCCCAATGCCCTGCTCAGCTCGGAGAAGCCTTTGCGGATGCCAAGAAGAAGCTGGGTAAGAGCAGGGGCTGGGGGAGTGGATGTGGCAGTGGGCTCAGCATCACAAGCCAGGATAGGCAGGCCTCCATCCATCTCACTTCCTCATTCTCCAAAGTTGTTTTTTTCCCAGCTTCCAGCAAAAACTGCCTGGACCCAGAGTTCCTCAAGGCCATCCCCACCATGAAGATGAGGAGCGGGATGCAGGCACTTTGTGCTGGTGCTTGGGTTCAAGCATCCTACAGGACCTGCAAGTCCCTCCCTTGAGGTGGTCAAGGCCAGGATGGTTGAGGCCTTGAGCCACCTTAGAACCTCAATAGAGGAGAGATGTGGAGGTTCAGGAGCCGGTGCAGAGGAGGGCAGGGAAGCTGGGGAAGGGCCTGGTGAACTAATGTGATGGAGATGGACTGAGGGAGCTGTGGATGGTTAGTTTGGAGAAGAGGAGGCAGAGGGGGAACCTCACTGCACTTCCCAGCTCCCTGAAAGGACGTTGTGGAGAGGCTGGGGGTTGTCTCCTCTCACAGATGATGTAGTGATAGTACAAAGAGGGAATGAATAGAATAGAATATTATAGAATATTATAGAATAGAATAGAATAGAATAGAATAGAATAGAATAGAATAGAATAGAATAGAATAGAATAGAATGGTTTAGACTAGACTAGACTTGACTAACTAGAATGAATGGGAACTACCTGGGAGGTAGTACTGAATGGGAGGGAATGAACGGAGCAGAGCAGAATAGAATAGAATAGCATGGAACACAACAGAATAGAAAAGAATAGAATGGAAGACAACAGAATAGAAAAGAATAGACTAGACTAGAAGTACCCAGGTTGGAAAAGACCTTTGAGATCTTGAAGTCACTGTGTGCAGAGAAGGGCAGGAAAGCTGGTGAGGGGTTTGGAGCACCAGCTCTATGAGGAAAATTTGAGGGAGCTGGAGTTGATTAGCCTGGAGAAGAGGAGGCTCAGAGGAATCCCTGATAGACCCGAGAGGGAATGGATAGGATAGGATAGGATAGGATAGGATAGGATAGGATAGAATAGAATAGAATAGACCAGGTTGGAAAAGACCTTTGAGATCTTGAAGTCACTGTGTGCAGAGAAGGGCAAGAAAGCTGGTGAGGTGTTTGGAGCACCAGCCCTGTGAGGAGAATTTGAGGGAGCTGGAGTTGATTAGCCTGGAGAAGAGGAGGCTCAGAGGAAACCCTTATTGCTGTCTTGACCTGCCTGAAGGGAGGTTGTAAGCAAGTGGGCATTGGTGTCTTCTCCCAGGTAACCAGCACCAGGATAGCAGCACAGAAAGCAATCCCTTTCCTTCAGCATGGCCTTCCCCCTACAAGGTGGAGCTCAGCACCACCAAATCTGATGGCAGCCAGTCCTTCCCCTTCAAGTTCTCCAATGCGATGCCAGGCTCTGCTTTGAGCAAGCCTTTGAGGATGCCAAGAAGAAGCTGGGTAAGAGCAGGGGCCGGGGGAGTGGATGTGGCAGTGGGCTCAGCATCACAAGCCAGGCTAGGCAGGCCTCCATCCATCTCACTTCCTCATCCTCCAAAGTTGTTTTTTTCCCAGCTTCCAGCAAAATCTGCCTGGACCCAGAGTTCCTCAAGGCCATCCCCACCATGAAGATGAGGAGCGGGATGCAGGTACTTGGTGCTGATGCCTGGGTTCAAGCATCCTACAGGACCTGCAAGTCCCTCCTGGAGGTGGTCAAGGCCAGGTTGGGTGAGGCCTTGAGCCACCTTAGAATGTCAAAAGAGGAGAGATGTGGTGGTGGTGGAGCTGGTGCAGAGGAGGGCAGGGAAGCTGGGGAAGGGCCTGGTGAACTAATGTGATGGAGATGGACTGAGGGAGCTGTGGATGGTTAGTTTGGAGAAGAGGAGGCAGAGGAGGAACCTCACTGCTCTTCACAGCTCCCTGAAAGGACATTGTGGAGAGGCTGGGGGTGGTTTCTTAGAGGAAATGAAGTGATAGAACCAAGAGGGAATGGATCGGATAGGATAGGATAGAATGGAATAGGATGGAATAGGATGGAATAGAACGGAGTAGAATAGACCAGGTTGGAAAAGACCTTTGAGATCTTGAAGTGATCTTGTCCAGACAAGGGGTTGAAAGCTGGTGAGGGGTTTGGGGCACCAGCCCTATGAGGAGACTCTGAGGGAGCTGGGGTTGATTAGCCTGCAGAAGAGGAGGCTCTGAGGAGCCCCTTATTGCTGTCCAGAACTACCCGAATGGAGATTATAGGCAGGTGGGCATTGGTGTCTTGTCCCAGGTAACCAGCACCAGGATAGCAGCGCAAGAAGCAATCCCTGTCCTACAGCATGGCCTTCCCCCTACAAGGTGGATCTCAGCACCACCAAATCTGATGGCATCCAGTCCTTCCCCTTCCAGTTCCCCAAGCCCAATGCCCTGCTCAGCTCGGAGAAGCCTTTGAGGATGCCAAAAAGAAGCTGGGTAAGAGCAGGGGCCGGGGGAGTGGATGTGGCAGTAGGCTCAGCATCACAAGCCAGGCTAGGCAGGCCTCCATCCATCTCACTTCCTCATTCTCCAATGTGGTTTTTTTTCCCATCTTCCAGCAAAAACTGCCTGGACCCAGAGTTCCTCAAGGCCATCCCCACCATGAAGATGAGGAGCGGGATGCAGGTACTTGGTGCTGGTGCTTGGGTTCAAGCATCCTACAGGACCTGCAAGTCCCTTCCTGGGGGTGGTCAAGGCCAGGTTGGTTGAGACCTTGAGCCACGTAGGCACCTCAATAGAGGAGAGTTGTGGAGGTGCAGGAGCCGGTGCAGAGGAGGGCAGGGAAGCTGGGGAAGGGCCTGGAGAACAAATCTGGTGGGGATCGACTGAGGGAGCTGTGGATGGTTAGTTTGGAGAAGAGGAGGCAGAGGGGGAACCTCACTGCACTTCAGAGCTCCCTGAAAGGACACTGTGGAGAGCTTGGGGGTGGTCTCTTCTCACAGGTAATGAAGTGATAGGACGAAGAGGGAATTAATACAATAGAATAGAATGGTTTAGACTAGACCAGAACTAACCAGATTGAAAAAGACCTTTGAGATCATGAAATCAATGTGTCTCGATAAGGGCAAGAGAGCTGGTGAGGACTTCAGAGCACAGGCCCTTGAGCAGAGACTGAGGGAGCTGGGGGTTCTTAGCCGAGAGAAGAGGAGGAGAATAAATCTGATGGGGATTGACTGAGGGAGCTGTGGATGGTTAGTTTGGAGAAGAGGAGGTGGAGGAGGGACCTCACTGCTCTTCACAGCTACCTGAAAGGACGTTGTGGAGATGTTGGGGGTGGTCTCTTCTCACAGGTTATGAACTGATAGAACCAAGAGTGAATGAATAGAATAGAGTAGAGTAGTCTAGACTAGACTAGACTAGAATAGAGCTAACTAGGTTGGCAAGGACCTTTGAGATCATGAAGTCACCATGTCCAGAGGAGGGCAAGAAATGTGGTGAGGGGTTTGGAACAGCAGCTCTATGAGGAGAATCTGAGGGAGCTGGGCTTGATTAGCCTGGAGAAGAGGAGGCTCAGAGGAGCCCCTTATTGCTGTTCAGAACTACCCGAAGGGAGATTATAGCCAGGTGGGCATTGGTGTCTTCTCGCAGGTAACCAGCACCAGGATAGCAGCACAAGATGCAATCCCTGTCCTTCAGCATGGCCTTCCCCCAACCAGGTGCATCTCAGCTCTACCTAAGCTGTTGGCACCCACTCCTTCCCCTTCCAGTTCCCCAAGCCCAATGCCCTGCTCAGCTCGGAGAAGCCTTTGCGGATGCCAAGAAGAAGCTGGGTAAGAGCAGGGGCCGGGGGAGTGGATGTGGCAGTGGGCTCAGCATCACAAGCCAGGCTAGGCAGGCCTCCATCCATCTCATTTCCTCATTCTTCAAAGTTGTTTTTTTCCCAGCTTCCAGCAAAAACTGCCTGGACCCAGAGTTCCTCAAGGCCATCCCCACCATGAAGATGAGGAGCGGGATGCAGGTACTTTGTGCTGGTGCTTGGGTTCAAGCATCCTACAGGACCTGCAAGTCCCTCCCTTGAGGTGGTCAAGGCCAGGATGGTTGAGGCCTTGAGCCACCTTAGAACCTCAATAGAGGAGAGATGTGGAGGTTCAGGAGCCGGTGCAGAGGAGGGCAGGGAAGCTGGGGAAGGGCCTGGTGAACTAATGTGATGGAGATGGACTGAGGGAGCTGTGGATGGTTAGTTTGGAGAAGAGGAGGCAGAGGGGGAACCTCACTGCACTTCCCAGCTCCCTGAAAGGACGTTGTGGAGAGGCTGGGGGTTGTCTCCTCTCACAGATGATGTAGTGATAGTACAAAGAGGGAATGAATAGAATAGAATATTATAGAATAGAATAGAATAGAATAGAATAGAATAGAATGGTTTAGACTAGACTAGACTTGACTAAGTAGAATGAATGGGAACTACCTGGGAGGTAGTACTGAATGGGAGGGAATGAACGGAGCAGAGCAGAATAGAATAGAATAGCATGGAACACAACAGAATAGAAAAGAATAGAATGGAAGACAACAGAATAGAAAAGAATAGACTAGACTAGAAGTAACCAGGTTGGAAAAGACCTTTGAGATCTTGAAGTCACTGTGTGCAGAGAAGGGCAGGAAAGCTGGTGAGGGGTTTGGAGCACCAGCTCTATGAGGAAAATTTGAGGGAGCTGGAGTTGATTAGCCTGGAGAAGAGGAGGCTCAGAGGAATCCCTGATAGACCCGAGAGGGAATGGATAGGATAGGATAGGATAGGATAGAATAGAATAGAATAGAATAGAATAGAATAGAATAGAATAGAATAGAATAGAATAGACGAGACCAGGTTGGAAAAGACCTTTGAGATCTTGAAGTCACCGTGTGCAGAGAAGGGCAAGAAAGCTGGTGAGGTGTTTGGAGCACCAGCCCTGTGAGGAGAATTTGAGGGAGCTGGAGTTGATTAGCCTGGAGAAGAGGAGGCTCAGAGGAAACCCTTATTGCTGTCTTGACCTGCCTGAAGGGAGGTTGTAAGCAAGTGGGCATTGGTGTCTTCTCCCAGGTAACCAGCACCAGGATAGCAGCACAGAAAGCAATCCCTTTCCTTCAGCATGGCCTTCCCCCTACAAGGTGGAGCTCAGCACCACCAAATCTGATGGCAGCCAGTCCTTCCCCTTCAAGTTCTCCAATGCGATGCCAGGCTCTGCTTTGAGCAAGCCTTTGAGGATGCCAAGAAGAAGCTGGGTAAGAGCAGGGGCCGGGGGAGTGGATGTGGCAGTGGGCTCAGCATCACAAGCCAGGCTAGGCAGGCCTCCATCCATCTCACTTCCTCATCCTCCAAAGTTGTTTTTTTCCCAGCTTCCAGCAAAATCTGCCTGGACCCAGAGTTCCTCAAGGCCATCCCCACCATGAAGATGAGGAGCGGGATGCAGGTACTTGGTGCTGATGCCTGGGTTCAAGCATCCTACAGGACCTGCAAGTCCCTCCTGGAGGTGGTCAAGGCCAGGTTGGGTGAGGCCTTGAGCCACCTTAGAATGTCAAAAGAGGAGAGATGTGGAGGTGGTGGAGCGGGTGCAGAGGAGGGCAGGGAAGCTGGGGAAGGGCCTGGTGAACTAATGTGATGGAGGTGGACTGAGGGAGCTGTGGATGGTTAGTTTGGAGAAGAGGAGGCAGAGGAGGAACCTCACTGCTCTTCACAGCTCCCTGAAAGGACATTGTGGAGAGGCTGGGGGTGGTTTCTTAGAGGAAATGAAGTGATAGAACCAAGAGGGAATGGATCGGATAGGATAGGATAGAATGGAATAGGATGGAATAGAACGGAGTAGAATAGACCAGGTTGGAAAAGACCTTTGAGATCTTGAAGTGATC
Source organism: Melanerpes formicivorus (assembly GCF_026170545.1). Lineage (NCBI taxonomy): Eukaryota > Metazoa > Chordata > Aves > Piciformes > Picidae > Melanerpes > Melanerpes formicivorus. The sequence goes on along the minus strand of NW_027142643.1, from coordinate 187,698 downwards.
GTGTCCAGAGAAGGGGTTGAAAGCTGGTGAGGGGTTTGGGGCACCAGCCCTGTGAGGAGACTCTGAGAGAGCTGGGGTTGATTAGCCTGGAGAAGAGGAGGCTCTGAGGAGCCCCTTATTGCTGTCCAGAACTACCCGAATGGAGATTATAGGCAGGTGGGCATTGGTGTCTTGTCCCAGGTAACCAGCACCAGGATAGCAGCGCAAGAAGCAATCCCTGTCCTGCAGCATGGCCTTCCCCCTACAAGGTGGATCTCAGCACCACCAAATCTGATGGCATCCAGTCCTTCCCCTTCCAGTTCCCCAAGCCCAATGCCCTGCTCAGCTCGGAGAAGCCTTTGAGGATGCCAAAAAGAAGCTGGATAAGAGCAGGTACTGGGGGAGTGGATGTGGCAGTAGGCTCAGCATCACAAGCCAGGCTAGGCAGGCCTCCATCCATCTCACTTCCTCATTCTCCAATGTGGTTTTTTTTCCCATCTTCCAGCAAAAACTGCCTGGACCCAGAGTTCCTCAAGGCCATCCCCACCATGAAGATGAGGAGCGGGATGCAGGCACTTGGTGCTGGTGCTTGGGTTCAAGCATCCTACAGGACCTGCAAGTCCCTTCCTGGGGGTGGTCAAGGCCAGGTTGGGTGAGGCCTTGAGCCACCTTAGAACCTCAATAGAGGAGAGATGTGGAGGTTCAGGAGCCGGTGCAGAGGAGGGCAGGGATGCTGGGGAAGGGCCTGGTGAACTAATGTGATGGAGATGGACTGAGGGAGCTGTGGATGGTTAGTTTGGAGAAGAGGAGGCAGAGGGGGAACCTCACTGCTCTTCACAGCTCCCTGAAAGGACATTGTGGAGAGGTTGTGGGAGGTTTCTTACAGGTAATGAAGTGATAGAACCAAGAGGGAATGAATAGAGTAGAGTAGAGTAGAGTAGAGTAGAGTAGAGTAGAGTAGAGTAGAGTAGAGTAGAGTAGAGCAGGTTGGAAAAGACCTTTGAGATCTTGAAGTCATCTTGTCCAGAGAAGGGCAGGAAAGCTGGTGAGGGGTTTGGAGCACCAGCCCTATGAGGAGAATCTGAGGGAGCTGGGGTTGATTAGCCTGGAGAAGAGGAGGCTCAGAGGAGCCCCTTATTGCTGTCTAGAACTGCCCCAAGGGAGGTTGTCACCAGGTGGGCCAAGACTCCAGGCTTGGGGTAGTGTGGCCTGAAAGCTGCCTAGTAGAAAGGAACCTGGGGGTGCTAATGGACAAGCAGCTGAATATGAGCCAGCAGTGTGCCCAAGAGCGCCAAAGGCCTCCTGGCTGGGATCAGCAATGCTGTGTCTAGCAGGAGCAGGGAGGGGATTGTCCCCTGGGACTCAGCTCTGGCGAGGCCACAGCCAGTGCAGAGGAGAGCAAGTAAGCTGGGGAAGGGCCTGGAGAACAAATCTGATGGGGATTGACTGAGGGAGCTGTGGATGGTTAGTTTGGAGAAGAGGAGGCAGAGGAGGAACCTCACTGCTCTTCACAGCTCCCTGAAAGGACATTGTGGAGAGGCTGGGGGTGGTTTCTTAGAGGAAATGAAGTGATAGAACCAAGAGGGAATGGATCGGATAGGATAGGATAGAATGGAATAGGATGGAATAGGATGGAATAGAACAGAGTAGAATAGACCAGGTTGGAAAAGACCTTTGAGATCTTGAAATGATCTTGTCCAGAGAAGGGGTTGAAAGCTGGTGAGGGGTTTGGGGCACCAGCCCTATGAGGAGACTCTGAGAGAGCTGGGGTTGATTAGCCTGGAGAAGAGGAGGCTCTGAGGAGCCCCTTATTGCTGTCCAGAACTACCCGAATGGAGATTATAGGCAGGTGGGCATTGGTGTCTTGTCCCAGGTAACCAGCACCAGGATAGCAGCGCAAGAAGCAATCCCTGTCCTACAGCATGGCCTTCCCCCTACAAGGTGGATCTCAGCACCACCAAATCTGATGGCATCCAGTCCTTCCCCTTCCAGTTCCCCAAGCCCAATGCCCTGCTCAGCTCGGAGAAGCCTTTGAGGATGCCAAAAAGAAGCTGGGTAAGAGCAGGGGCCGGGGGAGTGGATGTGGCAGTAGGCTCAGCATCACAAGCCAGGCTAGGCAGGCCTCCATCCATCTCACTTCCTCATTCTCCAATGTGGTTTTTTTTCCCATCTTCCAGCAAAAACTGCCTGGACCCAGAGTTCCTCAAGGCCATCCCCACCATGAAGATGAGGAGCGGGATGCAGGTACTTGGTGCTGGTGCTTGGGTTCAAGCATCCTACAGGACCTGCAAGTCCCTTCCTGGAGGTGGTCAAGGCCAGGTTGGTTGAGACCTTGAGCCACGTAGGCACCTCAATAGAGGAGAGTTGTGGAGGTGCAGGAGCCGGTGCAGAGGAGGGCAGGGAAGGTGGGGAAGGGCCTGGAGAACAAATCTGGTGGGGATCGACTAAGGGAGCTGTGGATGGTTAGTTTGGAGAAGAGGAGGCAGAGGGGGAACCTCACTGCTCTTCACAGCTCCCTGAAAGGACATTGTGGAGATGTTGGGGGTGGTCTCTTCTCACAGGTTATGAACTGATAGAACCAAGAGTGAATGAATACCATAGAGCAGAGTAGTCTAGACTAGACTAGACTAGAATAGAGCTAACTAGGTTGGCAAGGACCTTTGAGATCATGAAGTCACCGTGTCCAGACGAGGGCAAGAAATCTGGTGAGGGGTTTGGAACAGCAGCTCTATGAGGAGAATCTGAGGGAGCTGGGGTTGATTAGCTGAGAGAAGAGGAGGTTCAGAGGAGCCCCTTATTGCTGTCTAGAACTGCCCGAATTTGGGTTGTAACCAGGTGGGGGCTGGTGTCTCGTCCCAGGTCACCAGCACCAGGATAGCAGCATAAGAGCCAATCTCTGTCCTTCAGCATTGCCTTCCCCCAAAAAGTGAACCTTAGCACTACCTAAGCTGTTGGCACCCACTCCTTCCCCTTCGAGTTCCCCAAGCCCAATGCCCTGCTCAGCTCGGAGAAGGCTTTGAGGATGCCAAGAAGAAGCTGGGTAAGAGCAGGGACCGGGGGAGTGGATGTGGCAGTGGGCTCAGCATCACAAGCCAGGCTAGGCAGGCCTCCATCCATCTCATTTCCTCATTCTTCAAAGTTGTTTTTTTCCCAGCTTCCAGCAAAAACTGCCTGGACCCAGAGTTCCTCAAGGCCATCCCCACCATGAAGATGAGGAGCGGGATGCAGGTACTTTGTGCTGGTGCTTGGGTTCAAGCATCCTACAGGACCTGCAAGTCCCTCCCTTGAGGTGGTCAAGGCCAGGATGGTTGAGGCCTTGAGCCACCTTAGAACCTCAATAGAGGAGAGATGTGGAGGTTCAGGAGCCGGTGCAGAGGAGGGCAGGGAAGCTGGGGAAGGGCCTGGTGAACTAATGTGATGGAGATGGACTGAGGGAGCTGTGGATGGTTAGTTTGGAGAAGAGGAGGCAGAGGAGGAACCTCACTGCTCTTCACAGCTCCCTGAAAGGACATTGTGGAGAGGCTGGCGGTGGTCTCTTCTCACAGGTAATGTAGTGATAGTACAAAGAGGGAATGAATAGAATAGAATAGAATAGAATGGTTTAGACTAGACTAGACTTGACTAACTAGAATGAATGGGAACTACCTGGGAGGTAGTAGTGAATGGGAGGGAATGAACGGAGCAGAGCAGAATAGAATAGAATAGCATGGAACACAACAGAATAGAAAAGAATAGAATGGAAGACAACAGAATAGAAAAGAATAGACTAGACTAGAAGTAACCAGGTTGGAAAAGACCTTTGAGATCTTGAAGTCACTGTGTGCAGAGAAGGGCAGGAAAGCTGGTGAGGGGTTTGGAGCACCAGCTCTATGAGGAAAATTTGAGGGAGCTGGAGTTGATTAGCCTGGAGAAGAGGAGGCTCAGAGGAATCCCTGATAGACCCGAGAGGGAATGGATAGGATAGGATGGGATAGGATAGGATAGGATAGGATAGGATAGAATAGAATAGAATAGAATAGAATAGAATAGAATAGAATAGAATAGAATAGAATAGAATAGAATAGAATAGAATAGACCAGGTTGGAAAAGACCTTTGAGATCTTGAAGTCACCGTGTGCAGAGAAGGGCAAGAAAGCTGGTGAGGTGTTTGGAGCACCAGCCCTGTGAGGAGAATTTGAGGGAGCTGGAGTTGATTAGCCTGGAGAAGAGGAGGCTCAGAGGAAACCCTTATTGCTGTCTTGACCTGCCTGAAGGGAGGTTGTAAGCAAGTGGGCATTGGTGTCTTCTCCCAGGTAACCAGCACCAGGATAGCAGCGCAAGAAGCAATCCCTTTCCATCAGCATGGCCTTCCCCCTACAAGGTGGAGCTCAGCACCACCAAATCTGATGGCAGCCAGTCCTTCCCCTTCCAGTTCTCCAATGCGATGCCAGGCTCTGCTTTGAGCAAGCCTTTGAGGATGCCAAGAAGAAGCTGGGTAAGAGCAGGGGCCGGGGGAGTGGATGTGGCAGTGGGCTCCGCATCACAAGCCAGGCTAGGCAGGCCTCCATCCATCTCACTTCCTCATTCTCCAAAGTTGTTTTTTTCCCATCTTCCAGCAAAAACTGCCTGGACCCAGAGTTCCTCAAGGCCATCCCCACCATGAAGATGAGGAGCGGGATGCAGGCACTTGGTGCTGGTGCTTGGGTTCAAGCATTCTACAGGACCTGTAAGTCCCTCCATGGAGGTGGTCAAGGCCAGGTTGGTTGAGGCCTTGAGCCACATTAGCACCTCAATAGAGGAGAGTTGTGGAGGTGTAGGAGCCAGTGCAGAGGAGGGCAGGGAAGCTGGGGAACGGCCTGGTGAACTAATGTGATGGAGATGGACTGAGGGAGCTGTGGATGGTTAGTTTGGAGAAGAGGAGGCAGAGGGGGGAATCTCTCTGCTCTTCACAGCTCCCTGAAAGGACATTGTGGAGAGGCTGGGGGTGGTCTCTTCTCACAGGTAATGTAGTGATAGTACAAAGAGGGAATGAATAGAATAGAATAGAATAGAATAGAATAGAATGGTTTAGACTAGACTAGACTTGACTAACTAGAATGAATGGGAACTACCTGGGAGGTAGTACTGAATGGGAGGGAAGAACAGAGCAGAATAGAATAGAATAGCATGGAACACAACAGAATAGAAAAGAATAGACTAGACCAGAAGTAACCAGGTTGGAAAAGACCTTTGAGATCTTGAAGTCACCGTGTGCAGAGAAGGGCAGGAAAGCTGGTGAGGGGTTTGGAGCACCAGCTCTATGAGGAGAATTTGAGGGAGCTGGAGTTGATTAGCCTGGAGAAGAGGAGGCTCAGAGGAAACCCTGATAGACCCAAGAGGGTATGGATAGGATAGGATAGGATAGGATAGGATAGGATAGGATACGATAGGATAGGATACGATAGGATAGGATACGATAGGATAGGATAGGATAGAATAGAATAGAATAGAATAGAATAGACCAGGTTGGAAAAGACCTTTGAGATCTTGAAGTGATCTTGTCCAGAGAAGGGGAAGAAAGCTGGTGAGGGGTTTGGAGCACCAGCCCTATGAGGAGAATCTGAGGCAGCTGGGGTTGATTAGCCTGCAGAAGAGGAGGCTCTGAGGAGCCCCTTATTTCTGTCTAGACCTGCCTGAAGGGAGATTATAGGCAGGTGGGCATTGGTGTCTTGTCCCAGGTAACCAGCACCAGGATAGCAGCACAAGAATCAATCCCTGTCCTACAGCATGGCCTTCCCCCTACAAGGTGGATCTCAGCACCACCAAATCTGATGGCATCCAGTCCTTCCCCTTCCAGTTCCCCAAGCCCAATGCCCTGCTCAGCTCGGAGAAGCCTTTGAGGATGCCAAGAAGAAGCTGGGTAAGAGCAGGGGCCGGGGGAGTGGATGTGGCAGTAGGCTCAGCATCACAAGCCAGGCTAGGCAGGCCTCCATCCATCTCACTTCCTCATCCTCCAAAGTTGTTTTTTTTTCCCATCTTCCAGCAAAAACTGCCTGGACCCAGAGTTCCTCAAGGCCATCCCCACCATGAAGATGAGGAGCGGGATGCAGGTACTTGGTGCTGGTGCTTGGGTTCAAGCATCCTACAGGACCTGCAAATCCCTTCCTGGAGGTGGTCAAGGCCAGGTTGGTTGAGGCCTTGAGCCACGTAGGCACCTCAATAGAGGAGAGTTGTGGAGGTGCAGGAGCTGGTGCAGAGGAGGGCAGGGAAGCTGGGGAAGGGCCTGGAGAACAAATCTGGTGGGGATCGACTGAGGGAGCTGTGGATGGTTAGTTTGGAGAAGAGGAGGCAGAGGGGGAACCTCACTGCTCTTCACAGCTCCCTGAAAGGACACTATGGAGAGCTTGGGGGTGGTCTCTTCTCACAGGTAATGAAGTGATAGTACAAAGAGGGAATTAATAGAATAGAATAGAATGGTTTAGACTAGACCAGAACTAACCAGATTGAAAAAGACCTTTGAGATCATGAAATCAATGTGTCTCGATAAGGGCAAGAGAGCTGGTGAGGACTTCAGAGCACAGGCCCTTGAGCAGAGACTGAGGGAGCTGGGGGTTCTTAGCCGAGAGAAGAGGAGAATAAATCTCATGGGGATTGACTGAGGGAGCTGTGGATGGTTAGTTTGGAGAAGAGGAGGTGGAGGGGGAACCTCACTGCACTTCCCAGCTCCCTGAAAGGACGTTGTGGAGAGGCTGGGGGTTGTCTCCTCTCACAGATGATGTAGTGATAGTACAAAGAGGGAATGAATAGAATAGAATAGAATAGAATAGAATAGAATAGAATAGAATAGAATGGTTTAGACTAGACTAGACTTGACTAACTAGAATGAATGGGAACTACCTGGGAGGTAGTACTGAATGGGAGGGAATGAACGGAGCAGAGCAGAATAGAATAGAATAGCATGGAACACAACAGAATAGAAAAGAATAGAATGGAAGACAACAGAATAGAAAAGAATAGACTAGACTAGAAGTAACCAGGTTGGAAAAGACCTTTGAGATCTTGAAGTCACTGTGTGCAGAGAAGGGCAGGAAAGCTGGTGAGGGGTTTGGAGCACCAGCTCTATGAGGAGAATCTAAGGGAGCTGGGGTTGATTAGCCTGGAGAAGAGGAGGCTCAGAGGAAACCCTTATTGCTGTCTTGACCTGCCTGAAGGGAGGTTGTAAGCAAGTGTGCATTGGTGTCTTCTCCCAGGTAACCAGCACCAGGATAGCAGCACAGGAAGCAATCCCTTTCCATCAGCATGGCCTTCCCCCTACAAGGTGCAGCTCAGCACCACCAAATCTGATGGCAGCCAGTCCTTCCCCTTCGAGTTCCCCAATGCGATGCCAGGCTCTGCTTTGAGCAAGCCTTTGAGGATGCCAAGAAGAAGCTGGGTGAGAGCAGGGGCCGGGGGAGTGGATGTGGCAGTGGGCTCAGCATCACAAGCCAGGCTAGGCAGGCCTCCATCCATCTCACTTCCTCATTCTCCAATATATTGTTTTTCCCTGCTTCCAGCAAAAACTGCCTGGACCCAGAGTTCCTCAAGGCCATCCCCACCATGAAGATGAGGAGCGGGATGCAGGCATTTGGTGCTGGTGTTGGGTTCAAGCATCCTACAGGACCTGTAAGTCCCTCCCAGTAGGTGGTCAAGGCCAGGTTGGCTGAGGCCTTGAGCCACCTTGACACCTCAATAGAGGAGAAATGTGGAGGTGGATCAGCCCGTGCAGAGGAGGGTAAGGAGGCTGGGGAAGGGCCTGGAGAATAAATCTGATGAAGAGCAACTGAAGGAGCTGGGGGTGGTTAGTTTGGAGAAGAGGAGGCTGAGGGGAGACCTCTTTGCTCTCTGAGGGTCTTTTCCAAGCCAGATGGTTCTGTGATTCTGTCCCCCATTCCTTCCTCCTTCCTCCTCCTGCACAGATGAAGAGCTCCCCAGCTGCACGGAGGCCTCTGTGGAGACCACGAGCTCAGAGGAAGAGCCAGAAGCTGGCTTCATGCCCATCACTGGCCGCTCTGGGCAGAGCCGGCGCGGCGAGAGCCCTGCGGAGGGGCGAGCCCTGCGCCGCTCGAGCCGCGGCTCCTTCACCTGGGGCAGCCTGGAGGACCTCCTCAGCCTGGACCCTGAAGGCCATGAGAGCTCCATGTGGTTGGGCTGTGAGGATGGCTGGTGTGTATCCTGTGAGGACAGGCTGAGAGAGTTGGGGCTGTTGGGGCTGAGTCCAAGGGGCTCCAAGACACCTGGGGAGGGACTTTTTAGGGTGTCAGGGAGTGATAGGACTGGGAGGCTGGATCCAAGCTAGAGGAGGGGAGATTTAGATTAGACATTAGGAAGAAGTTCTTCCCCATGAGGGTGGTGAGAGAGTGGAACACGTTGCCCAGGGAGGTGGTGGAAGCCTCATGCCTGGAGGTTTTTAAGGCCAGGCTGGATGTGGCTGTGAGCAGCCTGCTCTGGTGTGAGGTGTCCCTGCCCAAGGCAGGGGGGATGGAACTGGCTGATCCTTGAGGTCCCTTCCAACCCTGACAATTCTGTGATTCTGTGAATGGGAGAGAGGCTGTGGGGAGACCTAAGAGTGACCTTACAGTATCTGAAGGCGGCTACAAGAAGGGTGGAGCGAGACTGCAAAGGCCTGCAGTGACAGAAGAAGAGGCAATGGCTTCAAACTGGAGCAGAGCAGATTTAGATTGGATGTTAGGAACAAGTTCTGCACCATGAGGGTGGTGGAACACTGGAACAGGTTGCCCTGGGAGATGGTTGAGGTCCCATCCCTGGAGATATTCAAGGTGAGGCTGGACAGGGCCCTGGGCGACCTGAGCTACTTGAGGATGTCCCTGCTAACTGCAGAGGGGGTTGAACTGCATGACCTTTGGAGGTCCCTTGCATCCCAGACCATTCTATGACACTTAATATGGGGTAGAGCCCCTCCCCACCCCCATCCCAGGTGAGCCTCCAGCTTTGCTCTTCTCCTGCAGCATCCACGTGTAGCAGTCCTCGGACAACATCCGTAACGGGGAAAGCAGCGTGAAGATGCAACACGCTGCTGCTGTCATGTGCATCTTGTAAGTGATGAGCAAGAAGCTCTTTTGGCTCTAGATGTGCCTAGCAGGGTGCTTCGGGGTGGGGGGTGGGGGGGCAAGCAGGACTTTCACCCTGCTGATAGGGCAAGGGGCAAGGGATGTAAACTACAGCACAGGAGGCTGCACCTCAGGCCGAGGAGGAACTTCTTGATTGTGAGGGTGACAGAGCCCTGGAGCAGGCTGCCCAGAGAGGTTGTGGAGTCTCCTTCTCTGGAGACTTCCAAGCCCCATCTGGATGTGTTCCTGTGCAACCTGTGCTGGATTCTATGGTGCTGCTCTGGCAGGGGGGCTGGACTCGCTGATCTCCAGAGGCCCCTCCCAACCCCTAGCATCCTGTGGTCCTGTGATCCTGGGACTCTTCATCTGGTTGCCAACGAGTTCTTCTCCCTGCAGGTACCTGGATAACCAAGTTATTGTCTCCTTGGCCAATGGGGAGCCTGTTGTGTACCAATGGGAGGCAGGTGAGGCTGGTCTGGAGACATCCAAAGGTACTGGTGGGGTTAAAGGCAGCCCCAAAGGGATAGTTGTTGGGTGGGTGGCATGGGCAGCCCCTTGTTGAGGGATGCCTGAGGTGCTGGTGGCTTCCCTGCTTGCATAGTATCATAGAATCATACAATCCTATTGGGTTGGAAGAGACCTTAAAGGTCATCTAGATGCAAGCCCCTGCCATGGGCAGGGACACCTCCCACCAGCCCAGGTTGCTCGAGGCCTCATCCAACCTGGCCTTGAACACCTCCAGGGCTGGGGCAGGGAAGGGGCAGCAGGTTGAGGGAGGTGATGCTCCCCCTCTAGTCCAGTCTGGTGAGACCACACCTGGAGCACTGTGTCCAGTTCCAGAGCCTCTATTCCAGGAAGGATCTGGAGGTGCTGGAGGGTGTCCAGAGAAGATCCACGAGGAGGAGCAGAGGGCTGGAGCTCCTCTTCTAAGAGGACAGCCTGAGGGAGTTGGGGCTGTGCAGTCTGGAGAAGAGAAGGCTCCGAGGAGACCTTCTTGTGGCCTTCCAATATCTGAAGGAAAGCTGGGGAGGGACTTTTGAGGGTGTCAGGAAGTGGTAGGACAGGAGGGGATGAAGCAAAACTAGAAGTGGGTAGATTCAGATTGGATGTTAGGAAGAAGTTCTTCCCCAGGAGGGTGGTGAGAGCCTGGCACAGGTTGCCCAGGGAGGTGCCTGGAGGTTTCTAAGGCCAGGCTGGAGATGGCTGTGAGCAGCCTGCTCTAGTGTGAGGTGTCCCTGGCCATGGCAGGGGGGATGGAACTGGCTGATCCTTGAGGTCCCTTCCAACCCTGACAATTCTATGATTCTATGACATCCCTTGAAGGGTTCTGGAGACCCAAAACTGGAGTCAGGTGGAGGTGTGCCTCCTCCTTCTGGTCCCTGCCTACCAGCTTGCATCCCCTGGTGTCTTCAGCTCATGTCCCCTTTTGCTGAGGACCTGGAGGTGGACATCTCCGCCCCCCACAACATGGGATGGTCCTAATGGCTTGGTGAAGATGGAGATTTCTTTGGCAGACTTTTGACTACCAAGCCCACTCCCACCCCCCTCACAGGCTGCTTCTGGGACCCCCAAAACTCCAAATGCCTGTCCCTGGGCTCCCCAGGGATCCTCATCACCAAGATGGTGGCAGTGGCCGGGAAGCTGTGGTGCGGCTGCCACAGCCAAGTCATCGTCCTCAGCACACCACCTTGGCACAAGAGGTACAGTGGGCAGCAGTGGGAGGTCTGGAGGGGTGGTGGTGACCATTAGTCTGTAGAAGAGAAGACTGAGAGGGGATTTGATAAATGGTTTTCAATACCTGAGGGCTGGGGGTCAAGAGGGAGGGGACAGGCTCTGCTCAGCTGCACCCTGGGATAGAGAGGGGCAATGGGTGTAAACTGCAGCACAGGAGGTTCCACCTCAACATGAGGCAGAACCTCCTTAACTGTGAGGGTCACACAGCCCTGGCACAGGCTGCCCAGAGAGGCTGTGGAGTCTCCTTCTCTGGAGTCTTCCAAGCCCCATCTGGATGTGTTCCTGTGTGACCTGTGCTGGATTCTATGGTGCTGCTCTGGCAGCGGGGCTGGACTCGACGATCTCCAGAGGTCCCTTCCAACCCCTGGCCTCCTGGGAGCCTGTGATCCTGTGTTTGTTGGCATTGTGGTGGGTTGAAAGTTCCCCCCCCACCCCCAACACTAAATTTGCCAGAGCAGCTCAGTTGGAAGCAAATGAAAAAGCTGATCTTTATTTTCCCGTTTTCCACCCAGCAGTGATTTGTTGACGTTTGACTGCTTTCTGTTCAAGATCTGTGGGGAAATTTTAAAGGCACAGCCTGAAACCCCCCCAGCAGCCTCACTGGCATGGCTGTGCCTCTTGTCACCCCCAGCACACGCTCCAGGTGGGCCAGGACAGCGGGCGCGGCGTCACCTGCATGGTGAGCGCGGGCAGCGGCGTCTGGGTGGCACTGCAGAGCAGTGCCCAGGTCCGGCTCTACCACGCCACCAGCTACGAGCAGTTGGCCGAAGCTGACATCACCCCTCCCGTGCACAAAATGCTGGCTGGTGAGTCCCCAGCTGGAGGCACAGCTCCTGTGGGTGCCCACTGCGGTCGTACCCATCAGGGTCTCCTGTGGATGCCCGTCGCGGTTGCCAGCGGGTTTTGGATGTGGTGCTTGGGGGCTGTGGTTTGAGGGGGTGAACTTTGTAGGAGTAGGGTTCTGGGTTGGACTTGGTTGATGCTCAGGGCCTCACTTCTGCTCCACCACTGTCCAGCGGCCGTGGCCATGATGCCATATTGCACCCCAGGCACTCCCAGACGTCTCTGGGCTTGGCTGTTGCCTCGCAAGGTTTTTCCTCTCTGGGTGCCTGCGCTCGGCTGGTGCCGAGTTGCCCGGCAGAGACCTTTGGGGGAAGGAAAGTCCTCTTTTGCTTGCCTGTGTCTCATCAGCCATTTGCTCTAAGAGCTGTCAGGCTTTTGAATGAGCTCCAGGCTTTTGAATGGTTTACTGTAGAGGAGTGGGCCACAGAGTTCCACCTCCAGCCTGCCCCGCTTTGGATGTCTGACCTGGCTGCCAAGTTGCAGAGACATGCAGAGCAGTTGCCTCAGATTGGAGGGAAGTTGAGTGAGGGCATCACTGACTGGCATGCAGTCAGCACGGCCCTGCTTCAACTCCCCCAGAATGCAAGCCTAAATGTGAGCAGGCAGGAAAGTCAGGGGAGCCAACTGCACAAAGCCCTCCTGGAAAAGACAGAGGCTTTGGGGAAGGCAAAAAGAGCACTGAAGAGGACCAAGGAGGCAAAGGAGCTGGAAGCTCAGCAAAAGAAGCAAGAGGAAGAGGAAGCTGATGGCATGAAGAAGGCAGCAGTGCTGCAGCAACAAGTGGCTTTGTGCCTGTGTGAGCAGCAGCTGTTGTTGATGCTCCTGCCTTTTTCACAGGAGCCACAAGAGGCTGGCATGGCACTGGCAGCGGCGTCTGGAGGAGAACCCTACTCTCACAGCCTGCCTGGGGCTTGCTGGGGAGCGAGGGGAAATTCCTTGGAGCATCTTCCAGTGTGATTCCTCAGTCTTCAGGTGGGTTCAGAAGTCTGGTTGGCTTTTGCCTGTGTTAGTGAGAGAGTGGGAGTCTTTGCCGTGTCATTTGTGGCCAGGTGGAGTGGGAGCAAAGAAGCTGCCTGCTTCTCCTGATGAGGCCAAGGCAGTTCCTGTGAGGTAGAAAAGGTGTAGGGTCTAAGGGTCAGCAGATGCCATTTGGGGGTGTGCCTGGGTTGGTTTGTTTGGAGCCTCTGGACTTTCTTTCCTGGGCTTTAGCAAGCCAGTGGACAGTCATGGAAAATGGTCTTTCTTCCTCTCTGTGTGTCCCTTTCACCCTTTGTTTCCTCTGGAGGGCTTTCATGTCTCCACAGCTTGACAGTGTCCTGTCATGGCCGATGGCTGTGCATGGACATCTCCTGGGCTGGGTCTGCTGCCGTAGAACTAACTCTGGATTTTGCTTTGTCTCTCCCAGCCACTCGTGACAACACAACCAGATGTGCGTGGGCTTCTGCCTGGACATCTCCTGCTCTTTCACCACTGGGAACTGATGTCTATTTTTTATTTGTTGGCACTGATGTCATTTTGATTTGAGCTGACCACAGGTTGTCAGCCACAATAAACTATTTTACCCTGAGAGGAGGTGGCTGTGTGTTTCCATCGACATGCCAGGAGCCTAAACCAGTCCTGCTGCTGGAGACACCTGGGTATCCCCGGCAGGAAATCCAGCTCCTCTTCCCCTGCTCTCAGAATGAGGCTCAAGCTCTCCTTCTTCTGGCGTGGTTTGGTGCTGTTGTTCTGGTGGTGTGGTTTGGTTTTTTGGCTTTAGTGGTGTGGTTCTGGTGGTGTGGTTTGGCATTGTGGCTTGTGGAGAGGGTGCGGTGGAGTGGTTTGGTGGTGAGTTTTTTGTGTTGTGGTTCTTGTGGTGAGATTCTGGTGGTGTGGTTCTAGCCTAATGGTGTAGGTCTGGTGGTGTGGGAGTGGGAGGAGTGGCAGTGGTGGCTGTGGTGGTGGCAGAGCCCGCAGCAAGCTGCCCGTGTGCTGCTGCCGATCACCACGCAGAGGGTCCTGAGGTTCCTGCGGCACAGGACGGCCCGGGTGAGCCCCATGCCCTGTGGGAGCGGCAGAGATGAGCTGCAGCCTGAGGGCCAGGAGCGTGCCAGCAGCAGCCAGCACAAGCAGCGGGCCTGGGGCAGAGGCTCACACTGTCTTCGCTGCAGGGGGAAGACAGGACATCTCACACAGCAGATTTGCCCCCAGCAGGGCTGTATTCCCTAAGAAAAGGTAGAAAAGGGGTCAAAAAAAGGCCATGAATTCCCAAGCCTAGTGGTTCAGCCACCTCTGCCAGGCACAGCCCTTGGACGTTCAACCACCTTTAGGCCCATGAGACGTCGTACATCAGGTGACATCCAGGAGGTCACCTCCACAATGTTCAGGCCTTTGAAGCCACCAGCAGTCTCCAAAGCCTTGATAAAAAAACACCCAAACCAACCAGATTTGGCATCAAGGAACACATCCGAGCTAGTGGCAATGGTCGAGGCTCTGCTTTCCTCTTCTGCAGCTGAGGAAACCCAGCTTGCACAAACCCGGTCACAGCAGTTCACCATTTCCTCTCCTAACCCCCAGCAAATGCTCCCTGGCCTCCCTTCCCCTTGACCTCCCTCCACCAGTGACACAACCTCCTTTAAAGCCAAGCCTGTCCTGGGCTACAGCCCTGGATTCTGCCCTTCTGCTCTGCTCTGCTCCGCTCTGCTGAGACCCCAGCTGCAGTGCTGGCTCCTGCTCTGGGGGTCTCGGCACAGGAGCTGCTGGAGCAGGGCTGGAGTAGGCCATGAAGGTGATCAGAGGCTGTTCAATGGCAGCATTAGCCTCAGAAATCTCTTTGCCTTCCTGCAGCGCTTCCTACGTGCCCATACAGGGCAGTGGCTGCCCTGCAGCTCCAAAGGGAGACCTCCAGCTCCTTCCTTAGCAGCACCAGTGCCAAGAGCTGCAAAGTGCTCTCCATCAGGCCTGGATCTCCTCGGCTGTGACACCCCTGAGCTGGGATGAGTCAGTAACTGCTGCCACTTGTACAGGGACCTGTGGAGGCTGCTCCAGAGGAGAAGACAGGAATGAGTTGAGGACTACTGTGTGGACAGGCTGAGAGAGTTGGGTTGTTCAGGCTGGTGAAAGCTATGGCAAAAGGCTCCTGAGGAGCCCCCCCCCAAAATGGCAGAACACCGACGGTGCAGGGCGTGCCGGAAGGGATGCCGAGGTGTGGGGGGATGCTCTGAGAGGCATCGGCAGGGCTCCAGGGACAGCGCAAAGGGCCGAGGAAGGAGCTGGGTTGAGCCACTGGCCTCTGCTGCTGGCCTCAGCCAGGGTCCTGCTGATGTCACAGCTGGGTTCCTGAATTGTGGCACCTTGGCAACCGTCTGTGTACTCGGTACCTGGCGGTGCTGAGTGTGCTAGGCGAGTGCGTTGGTGGTGTGCTTTGGTGGTTTGGTTCTTCTGGTGTGGTTCTGGGACTGTGGTTTTGGTTGTCTGGGTTCGGAGGAGTGGTTTTGGGTCTTTGGGTTTGGTGGAGTGGTTCTGGTCTTTGGTTTTGGTGGAGTGGTTTAGGTGGTGTGGGTCTGGTGGAGTGGTTTTGGTGGTGTGGGTTTGGTGGCTTTGGTGCTGTAGGTGTGGTGGTGAGTTGGTGGTGGTGTGTTTTTGGTGGAGTGGTTCAGGTGTTTGGGTTTGGTGGAGTGGTTGTGGAGGTGTGGTTTGGTGGAGTGGTTGTGGAGGTGTGGTTTGGTGGAGAGGTCCTGGTGGTGTGGTTTGGTGGAGTGGTTGTGGTTTGGTGGTGGTGGTGAGGTTTGTTCTGCGTGGGTCTGGTGGTGTGGGAGTGGGAGGAGTGGTCGTGGTGGCTGTGGTGGTGGCAGAGCCCACAGCAAGCTGCCCGTGTGCTGCTGCCGATCACCATGAAGAGGGTCCTGAGGTTCCTGCGGCGCAGGACGGCCCGGGTGAGCCCCATGCCCTGTGGGAGCGGCAGAGATGAGCTGCAGCCTGAGGGCCAGGAGCATGCCAGCAGCAGCCAGCACAAGCAGCGCAGGTAGTGGGGCTGGGGCAGAGGCAGGCAGGCGCTGGGTGGCAGCCTCCGGGGCTCTCGTCCTGCCCCGCGGCTTGTGGCTCCTCCTCCTCTGCAGGAGCTCCCTCTGGGCCGGGCGGGTGAGAAGGGTCTGTGAGCAGGGCCGTGGTCGGGCCTCCACGGGGCTGTGTTTTCTCTCTTGACAGCTGCAGAGCACGGGCTGTGGAGCCCCGGGAGCAGGGGAAGAGGGCAGAGGTTGCTCCGAGCTGGGCTCTGTGTGCAGCGGGAGCTGCTGGAGAGACGAAGGCTGCCCCTGCTGTGAGCGCAGCAGGCAGCGCTGTGCAGCCGCAAGGAGGCCGTGGGGACGAGGCTGTCAGATGCCCTCTCGGTAGGTTGCTGTGGAGCTGGGAGACCGGGAAGGGTGGTGTGGGGGTGCTGATGATGCTGGGCAAAGATGCTCTGCTAGGCACGGTCCAAGGAGAGCAGGATTCTGTAGACACTGCTTCCTTTGGGGCTGGTTCCTGAGCACCTGGCGACATCTCCCTGGCACGTGGGACAGGTCTGTGTGCTGCAGGAAACCACATTCCCAAGCTGGAAACCAGCTGCGTGTTGGTAGGGGGCTGGCTGGGATCTCAAGGCTTTGCGGTGTGTGTGTCTGCTAAGGGTGCCTCTGGAAGCCAGGTGATTGGGAAGGCACTGGGGGCATCATGGGGCTGTCCAAGCTCACTCTGATTCCCAAACTACATGGTTTTCCTGTAGAGGAGTGCGCCACAGAGCTCCACCCGCACCGTGCCCAGCTGTGGATGTCTGAGCAGGCTGCCAAGTTGCAGAGACATGTAGAGCAGTTGTCTCAGATTGAAGAGAGGTTGAGTGAGGGCATCGTGGACAGGAATGCAGTCAGCAAGGGCCTGCTTCAACTCCATGGGGAGAATGTAAACATAAATGTGAGCAGGCTGGAGGGTGAGGTGAGCCAGCTGCATAAAGCACTCCAGGAAAAGACAGAGGCTTTGGGGAAGGCAAAAAGAGCGCTGAAGAGGATGGCGAAGGAGCTGGAAGCTCAGCAAAAGAAGCAAGAGGAAGAGCAAGCTGATAGGATGAAGAAGGCAGCAGTGCTGCAGCACCAAGTGGCTCAGCTGAAAGAGGAGAACCTCTCCCTCCGCCAGCAGCTGAGCAACTTGCAGCAGGGTGGCCAAGAAGGCCAGGTGAGCGATGCCTTTGCGTGTGAGGCCGAGAGAGTAGATGAAGAGGAGAGGGGAGCACTGCCCAGATTTGTTGTGGGGGTGGTGGTGCTGCAGAAGGTTTGGGCCAGCCTTGAGACACACTGCTGCCTCTGTACGTGTGTGTCTGTGTATCTACTGTCAGCGCCCTGGGCTCATGCAGAGCATTTGACGCTGTCCCACACAACATCCTTGTCTGTAGAGTGAAGAGACCTGGCTTTCTAGGGGTGGCCCAGTGGGTGGGGAAGGAATTGTCTAGACAGACTGCAGAGCTGCGGTCAGTGGTTGGTGTCTGGGAGGCGCTGGTTATGCGCACTTGCAGCGCAGAGAGCCAGTGGCATCCTGGAGTGCACCAGAAGCAGTGTGGGCAGCAGCAGCGGGTGAAGGGAAAGGATTCTGCCAGCACAAATCAGACATGGAGCTGCTCAAGCAGCTCCAGGGGAGGACCACAAAGATGATTGGGGCTGCAGCTGTACCCCTGGGAGGACAGGCTGAGACAGTTCTTGATGTGCCTGGATAGAGACACCTTCATTAATAAGCAATGACATTTCTTGTTTCCCTAGAGAAGAGGGGGACAGCTGCCAGGACACCCTGAGCCTGCCCTCAGTCGCCTGCAGCTAACAGAAACCTCCAGTGCTTCTGCCTGTGCCTGCAGTGACCTGAAAGAAGAGCTGAAGGAAGATAGGGACAAGGTATGCAAAGTCTCTGAGGGGCAAAGCAGTAGCCTGGGGGCAGCATCTGGGTGGGCAGGAGTGAGGCAGCTATGCTCTTTGGAGCCTCACTTCTGCTCCACCACTGTCCAGCGGCCGTGGCCATGATGCCATATTGCACCCCAGGCACTCCCAGGCGTCTCTGGGCTTGGCTGTTGCCTCACAAGGTTTTTCCTCTCCGGGTGCCTGCGCTCGGCTGGTGCCGAGTTGCCTGGCAGCAGCCTTTGGGGGAAGGAAAGTCCTCTTTTGCTTGCCTGTGTCTCATCAGCCATTTGCTCTAAGAGCTGTCAGGCTTCTGAATGGCCAAGAAGGACAGGTGAGTGACAGTAGGCATCAGACCCCTGTGCCTAAGGCAGGCTGCTTTTTCCCCACTTCAGATAGGCAAATTGACCATGGAGCTGCAGCTGGAGTCCCAGGCATGCCAGCAGCTCGCAGCCAGGAATCAGGAGCTGCAAGGGCTGCTTGTGACTCTTGAAAGGAAGCAGTGTGAGCAGAAGGCACAGGCACGGAGAAGAGAGATGAAGCTTCTGAAGAAGATTGAGCAGGTGAGTTATGTTCCCGTGGGATGTGTGTGGCTGTGGCCCCGTCTGTGAGGTGTCTTCTCTTGGGCATCTGCTTTCTTGGGCAGCCTGGTGGCTTTGGTGCCATGGAGGGAAGCTGTAAAAGGCTACCTCTTCTCTTTTAGTTGGAGGCATCTGCAGGCAATGCCCTGAAACTGCTTGAAGCCTCCAGCTCCTTAAAGATTATAAAGCTGGAGCAGAAGAGTCAAGCTCTGGAGCAGGAGCTGGAGAGGGCCCGGAGAAGGCAGAAGGAGACCGAGCGGCAACTGGCCTTTGAGAAGACAGCTAAAGAGTCCTTTATGGAGTTTTATCAGATGAGCGGGAAAACCATCAGGAGCCTGCAAGTGGATTTAGAACTGTAAGGGCAAATGTTTTCTCTTTGTGCCCACACAAGACACTGGGGACAGTTCTCTTGACAGCCCCTGAGGTACCAGAGCTCCTCAGGCCCATCCGGGGGATGCTGTAGCCAGTTTCTTGTCAGCATTTGCTGTAGGCCTCTCGTCTTCCCGCACGTAGGGTGGGAAAGAGGAGCTCCCTTTCTGCTGCTGCTGTCCTCCCTCTTGGGACAGACAGGCTGGAAAAGGCAGAGGGGACAGAAGAGGAGCCTGTGAGGCAAAACGTCCTCTCTCAGGTGCTGTGCTGACGGTGCATGGCCAGGCTGAGTATGCACTGGGAGGAGAGCAGGAGCCAGGGTCCTCTCCACCTTCTAGCAAAGGTCCCCCAAAGCCAGAGCACAGGTCACTCGGACGCCTAAGCAGGAAGACATGGTGGGGGGGGGGGCTCAGAAGTCTCTGTTCATAAGTTTAAGAGCAAAATCTCCCACTTGGGGGACAGCTTTGTGCCTGTGTGAGCAGCAGCTGTTGTTGATGCTCCTGCCTTTTCCACAGGAGCCACAAGAGGCTGGCATGGCACTGGCAGCGGCGTCTGGAGGAGAACCCTACTCTCACAGCCTGCCTGGGGCTTGCTGGGGAGCGAGGGGAAATTCCTTGGAGCATCTTCCAGTGTGATTCCTCAGTCTTCAGGTGGGTTCAGAAGTCTGGTTGGCTTTTGCCTGTGTTAGTGAGAGAGTGGGAGTCTTTGCCGTGTCATTTGTGGCCAGGTGGAGTGGGAGCAAAGAAGCTGCCTGCTTCTCCTGATGAGGCCAAGGCAGTTCCTGTGAGGTAGAAAAGGTGTAGGGTCTAAGGGTCAGCAGATGCCATTTGGGAGTTGTGTGTGTTGTGGGCCCCCTTTGGGAACATCCCAGGTGTGGCCTGTGCAGTGGCATCCGGGCCGGCACCCAGCCTAAACCACCACACGTACCCAGCTCTTGGGACCATCGTCTCCTTTGCTAGGGTCAGCAGAGGCCCTCTGCACCCAAAACATTTGGGGTGTCACATCCAGGGTCTCTGGAGAAGCCACACCATCCAAAGCCTTGAGGTGTCTCTGAAGCCAAGGCCTTTGGAGCATTTCTGCGCCCAGAGCTTTTGGGGGATCTCACACCTAGGGTCTCTGGGGCATGGTTTTACTCCATACTTTTGGGGTGTCTCACAACCCTCAGGGTCTGTGGAGCAGATCCACATGCAGATTTTTGGGGTGTCTCACAGCCCTCAGGGTCTGTGGAGCAGATCCACATGCAGATTTTTGGGGTGTCTCACAGCCCTCAGGGTCTGTGGAGCATCTCACACGCAACACTTTTGGGGCATGTCTACATTCAGAGTCTTTGGAGCATCTCTGCGCCCCACACTTTTGGGGTGTCTTAGAGCCTGTGCTCTGGAGCATCTTCCCCCTAGGCTGCTCTGCCCTTGGGTGCTGCACTCAAGGTGGGTCTCCAAGCCTCAGCACCAAGACCCCGAGCCACCTGCTTCCCAAGGGCTGACAAACCATCCCCTCCCTCAGCCCCTCTCCATCCCGCTCCAGCACCCCGCGAATCCCCTGGCTAGGGGTCCGCATCCCGGCGCCGGGGTGCTGGGGCGGGAGGTGAATTCCTAGGGGAGCGCTCCGAGCCAAGGCGCCCGCGGAGAGCCGGAGGGCGTCGGGCCCGAGCCGTGTAGGGCTGTGAGCTCCGGGGCGGGCTGCTGACGCTGCCGAGGAGGAAAGCAGGCAGTGTCTGTACGCTCGGTGTCATGTACTTCCTAATCCTCCCGGATTCCTCCATCGGGCTGGAGAGGGAGCAGAGGGGGGAGCTGGAGGCCAGCCGGCCGCCTCCCGGACCTCGCAGCCGCCCCGAGCGAGCCAGCGACGGCCACTAGGTTGCTCCTCTCCGTCGTGCCGTCGTGTCACCACCCCCCACCCCGCCCCCCAAACCCTCATCTTGTCCTTCTGTCCCCCCTTCCTTCCCGGGTAGGACACGAGGAAACACGTCATCATGACGCTGCTGGACAGCCAGCAGTCCTACGTGGAGTCCTTGCGCACCTTGATGCAGGTAAGGTGGCAGGGCCGGGGGAGGTGACTCCCTCCCCTCCCCTTGCCTCCCCTCCCCCCGCCCCAAATGCCTCGTGGTGTGTAGCCCTCCCTTGCTTGGCCCCGTCCCCCCGTCCCCCCCAAGTCGCAGCCCTCAAGCTGTGGGTCCCCTGCCAGCACCGAGGTGGCACAGGAGTGGGTTGGGAAGGGGTGGCAGCGCGGGCTGGTGGGGGGCGGTGGGCATCAGGGTGGCAGTGGTGGCAGCAGTGGGGTGTAGGGGTCACATCTGTCCCCCCAAACGAAGCCTGGAACGTTCCTGGTGGGTTGTCACCTGGCAGGTGGTGTGTCCACAAGCCCCTTCCAGTGCTTGACGCCAGCCCCCTCCCAAAGCTCTCTTCGGCAACCTCATCTCCTGGTTGCTGATGACCCTGCCATGGTGGGAGACCCTTTACACCCCCAGTACCCATGCCCCCCCCCATTCTCTGCTCAACTTTACCATCTTCAGCCATGGGCTGAGGCTTCTTCTCCAGTCCTGGGTTGTACATTGTTTTCACTAAGCTGGTTCCAAAGCTCCCCCTGGAGCAACCTGGCCCCAGGGCCCACCCCACGTTTGAGATGTTAATGAAGGTGTTTCAGGTTGATGGTGATCAGTGCCCTGGAGACTTAGGTCAGGCTTGGCTTAGGTGTGGGTTGTCCAACCACATGTCTGCAAGTGGAAACACCGAGAGGAGCAGAGCTCTGCTCTGCTCCCTAGAAAGCAGTGTCTGCAGGACATCTGCTGGGCATGGCCCTGAGGACCTCAATCCCAACCCCCAGCCAGGCTTTTCCCATGGTGGACCCAGAGATGCTCTACCAGATGTTGTTGCAGGAGGGAAGGACCCTTTGAGGCTGCTCCTAGTGCAGATGTTGGCTTGGGGGTGCAAGAGGAGCCCAGCTCTGGGGCTTATCCAGGCAAGGTTTAGGGTCTGGTGGTGCCCCTGATGATCTTGGCGTGGGTGGAGGCTGTCCCTTGGGCTGTGCCCTCCTCTGAGGTGGGACAGGAGGCTGGTTGGAGGGGACAGCCGTGCTGGGGGTCAGTGGTTCCCCACTGGAGGGACTGGGTGGGCATGAATGGAGGCCATGGTGGGCATGAATGGAAGGCCCAAACCCTTGCCCATGGGATATGTCCTGGCACGGTGCAACCAGGGGGATCTGGCTTTCTGGGGAGAGAGTCACAGGGCTCCAGATGCCCCCAGCTCCCCATCTCAGCTGGCACCAGGTGCTTGGATCCATCATGGTGTGGCCTGGTGGCACGTAGCATGGTGGCTACCGAGGGCAAGGACTACCTTGGAGCATGATCTTCCATCCAAGCCAGATGGTACATGAGCAAGCCCTGCCTGCTCTCCCTGTGTGCTGAGGTGGAAGCTGTCTCTGTGCTCTTCTTCCCCATCTGCTCCTTGCTCCCCTAGTTTCATAGTGGGTGGGATGTGTGGCACAGCCCAGCCCTTCTCCTGATGGAGGAGCTGGGCCACCGTAGGGCAGGTGAAGTGGGTTAGGGGCCTCAGGAAGGGTTTGGCTCTTCTGACTTGGGTCTCCATGAGATATCTACCATCAGCTTGAGCAACCTCATCCTTGGGGTGGAGGTTTGCCAGCTTGGATGGAGATGTTTGAAGCCACTCCAGGTGGGTCCTGTCCTCACTGATCATCTCCATGATCCTTCCAGCATCCTTGAAGGGCACTGGCATCTCGTACAGGTCAGGCTGGGGAGGTGTCAAGGAGGTTCAGAAGACTTTCCCCATCCTGCATTCCTTGCAGATTGCTGAGGGCACCATCCCTGCCCTTCCCATGGGAAAGAGCTTTCCCAGCAGAGCTTCCCACCCAGCCTTGCAGAGGACCTGCTTTTCCTGCTAGCTCTGAGCCGTTGCCCAAGAGAGGCTGCTGGGTGAAGTGGTCCAGGGTTTGATCCACAGCATCTACCCTGCTGGATCCAAACATCCTAAATCCCACCAGGAATGCACCAGATGTGGCCCCCAAGGTCGTGCTGCCATGACTTCCCAGCTGGGTCAGGCTGTGCTGAGGGCTCCAGAGCTGCACACAGCACTCCAGGTGAGGTCTCCCCGGAGCAGAGCAAAGTGGCAGAATCACCTCTCTGGCTCTGCTGCCAGCGCTGCTTTGGATGCAGCCCAGGCTGCCCTTGGCCTTCTGTGCTGCAAGCTCACACTGCCTGCTCCTGGCCAGCTTCTCCCCCGCCAGCACCTCCAGGTCCTTTCCCTCAGGGCTGCTTTCTCTGCCCTCCTCCCCCAGTCTGTATTGCTAGTGAGGATTGTTCCAGCCCAGGGGCAGAGCCCTGCACTTGCTCTTGTGGAACCTCCTGAGGTTCACCTGGGCTTCACCTCTCCAGCCTGTCCAGGCCCCTCTGGATGCCATCCTGTCCCTCTGGTGGATCCACAGCCCCACTCAGCTTGGTGCCACCTGCACACTGCTGATGGTGCCTCAATCTCCCTCTCTCTGTCATTGCTAAAAAAATTGAAAGAGCACAGGTCCCAGTACAGACCCCTGAGGGACACCACTTGGCACTGATGACCTAAGTCCAACCCCTCTGCCATGGGCAGGGACATCTTCCAGTAGATCAGGCTCTGCAAAGCACCATCCAACCTCTCCTTGAACACTTGCAGTGATACATTTGAGGCATCCATGCAAGGTGATGATGATCTCTCAGGAGCTGGTGGCCCCTTGGGAGGTTACAAAGACCACGCTGGTGGTGGCCAAAGCTGCAAGGCTGGTTTCTTTGGCAAACCTCTCCTGCATGGAGCTGGTTTCCATCCCCAGCAGCCAGGGCAGCACAGTTGGGGCTTGCTTGGGGGTGCCATGGCATCGCTGATGGGGAGGAGTAACAGCAGGCACCAGGAGAGGTTAGAGGCTGCCCTGCTGGAGAGCAGCTCCATGGAGAAAGACCTTGGAGTGCTGGTGGGCAGCAAGTGCTGCAGGGGACAGCAATGTGCCCTTGTGGCCAAGAGAGCCAATGGGATCCTCGGGTGCAGCAAGAGAAGTGTGGCCAGCAGGGCCAGGGAGGTTCTTCTGCTCTTCTGCTCTGCCCTGGGGAGACCACAGCTGCAATCCTGTGTCCAGTTCTGGGCTCCCCAGTGCAAGAGAGACAGAGAGCTGATGGAGAGAATCCAACAGAGAGCCACAAGGGAACTTGAGCAGGGATGGATGGGTGTAAGAATGGAGAGATGGATGGATTGGTGGACAGAAGGATGGGTGGATGGATGGGTGGATGGATGGATGGATGGAAGGAAGGATGGACAGAAGAATGGAATGATGGATGGATGGATGGGTGGGTGGGTGGATGGATGGAAGGATGGACAGAAGAATGGAATGATGGATGGATGCATGGATGGATGCATGGATGGATAGACAAGATAGAAGAGTGGATGGGTTGGTGGGTGGATGGATGGATGGATGGATGGATGGATGGATGGATGGATGGATGGATGGATGGACAGGTGGATGGATGACAGAAGGATGTGGACAATATAAAATTCCCCAAGTGTGGGGGAAGAGAAGATGAGTTTGGGAGCAGTCAGGGAAGAACCTAGAGGTACCCTGGGTTGGGGGTGGATAGGGAGGCTCCAGGTGAAACCTGTGGAAGTCCTACTGTGCCCATGCCTGATGTTGCCATGGCCTTGATGCTTCCCTGTGAGTGGAGCTCTGTGACTTTGCCTTTGTGGCCATGGCACCCATGTCCCCATCCTACTTCAGGCCAAAGCCACGCCTGGGGAAAGTGAGGCTGGGTTGCACTTCCAGTAGTGGCAGGGGCTGGGTACTAACCCCTTAGTGCCTCCTGCTGCTCTGCAGAAGGCAGTGGGTGGGAAGAAGGAGAGCTCCTTCTTCCTCTTCACCGACCTGCTGGTCTGCACCCCGCTGAAGCGCAAGGCGGGGTCCCTGCGCCGCAGCTCCATGAGCCTGTGAGTGCCACCTGGGGGAGGGAGGGCACCCACTAGCTCCTTAGGGTGGTCCTCACCGCTTGGGATGGACTTTGAAGGCGTTTGGGATGTGAGTGCAGCTCAGCCAAGCCTCCCTCTGCTTCCCAGGCACACGTCGGCCAGCGTGATCGACACCGCCAGCAAGGACAAACCGCTCTGGAAGCTGCCCCTGGAGGAAGTGGGACATTGTCAAAGGTCTGCCCCTGCCTGCTGGAGTGTCCCATCCCAGCATAAACCCAGTGCTCAGAGATCACCAACCCCAATGCCAGAGGAGGATTGGGGCAGCCTCTGAAGGATGCCTGGGGATGGATGAGGGCAGTGTCGTGTGGTGGCCATGACGCTGGCCCCTGGCACCCTTACCAGGATGTCCTCTGGGAGAGAGAGAACCTCTGAAAGGGCTGAAGGCCACGAGTGTGCACTCAGACCCCCAAGATCCCACCAGCCTGAAAGCCAAAGTGGGGTTGGACAGCTTCTGAAGGATGCAGGGGGATGGATGGGGTCCTAAACAGGCATGTGGCTGGTTGTAGCCCATCCCTGAGACCTGAAATGTTGTCCCCCTCCTCAGAGCGTGCATGATGTGATCAAGGACCAGATGGCTGCCATATATCGGGAGCTGGAGGAGAAGCAAACTCTGTCCTTCAGCATGACCTTCCCCCCAGTGAGGTGGAGCTCAGCACCACCAAATCTGATGGCACTGAGGCCATTGTCTTCGGGTTTCCCAAGCCTGATGCCCAGCTCCGCTCGGAGCAAGTCTTTGAGGGTGCCAGGGAGAAGCTGGGTAAGAGCAGGGACCGGGGGAGTGGATGTGGCAGTGGGCTCAGCATCACAAGCCAGGCTAGGCAGGCCTCCATCCATCTCATTTCCTCATTCTCCAAAGTTGTTTTTTTTCCCATCTTCCAGCAAAAACTGCCTGGACCCAGAGTTCCTCAAGGCCATCCCCACCATGAAGATGAGGAGCGGGATGCAGGTACTTGGTGCTGATGCCTGGGTTCAAGCATCCTACAGGACCTGCAAGTCCCTCCTGGAGGTGGTCAAGGCCAGGATGGTAGAGGCCTTGAGCCACCTTAGAACCTCAATAGAGGAGAGATGTGGAGGTGCAGGAGCCAGTGCAGAGGAGGGCAGGGAAGCTGGGGAAGGGCCTGGTGAACTAATGTGATGGAGATGGACTGAGGGAGCTGTGGAGGGTTAGTTTGGAGAAGAGGAGGCAGAGGAGGAACCTCACTGCTCTTCACAGCTCCCTGAAAGGACATTGTGGAGAGGCTGGGGGTGGTTTCTTAGAGGAAATGAAGTGATAGAACCAAGAGGGAATGGATCGGATAGGATAGGATAGAATGGAATAGGATGGAATAGAACGGAGTAGAATAGACCAGGTTGGAAAAGACCTTTGAGATCTTGAAGTGATCGTGTCCAGAGAAGGGGTTGAAAGCTGGTGAGGGGTTTGGGGCACCAGCCCTGTGAGGAGACTCTGAGAGAGCTGGGGTTGATTAGCCTGGAGAAGAGGAGGCTCTGAGGAGCCCCTTATTGCTGTCCAGAACTACCCGAATGGAGATTATAGGCAGGTGGGCATTGGTGTCTTGTCCCAGGTAACCAGCACCAGGATAGCAGCGCAAGAAGCAATCCCTGTCCTGCAGCATGGCCTTCCCCCTACAAGGTGGATCTCAGCACCACCAAATCTGATGGCATCCAGTCCTTCCCCTTCCAGTTCCCCAAGCCCAATGCCCTGCTCAGCTCGGAGAAGCCTTTGAGGATGCCAAAAAGAAGCTGGGTAAGAGCAGGGGCCGGGGGAGTGGATGTGGCAGTGGGCTCAGCATCACAAGCCAGGCTAGGCAGGCCTCCATCCATCTCACTTCCTCATTCTCCAATGTGGTTTTTTTTCCCATCTTCCAGCAAAAACTGCCTGAACCCAGAGTTCCTCAAGGCCATCCCCACCATGAAGATGAGGAGCGGGATGCAGGCACTTGGTGCTGGTGCTTGGGTTCAAGCATCCTACAGGACCTGTAAGTCCCTCCTGGAGGTGGTCAAGGCCAGGTTGGTTGAGGCCTTGAGCCACATAGGCACCTCAATGGAGGAGAGATGTGGAGGTGCAGGAGCCGGTGCAGAGGAGGGCAGGGAAGCTGGGGAAGGGCCTGGAGAACAAATCTGGTGGGGATCGACTGAGGGAGCTGTGGATGGTTAGTTTGGAGAAGAGGAGGCAGAGGGGGAACCTCACTGCTCTTCACAGCTCCCTGAAAGGACACTGTGGAGAGCTTGGGGGTGGTCTCTTCTCACAGGTTATGAACTGATAGAACCAAGAGTGAATGAATAGCATAGAGTAGAGTAGTCTAGACTAGACTAGACTAGACTAGTGCTAACTAGGTTGGCAAGGACCTTTGAGATCATGAAGTCACCGTGTCCAGAGGAGGGCAAGAAATCTGGTGAGGGGTTTGGAACACCAGCTCTATGAGGAGAATCTGAGGGAGCTGGGGTTGATTAGCTGAGAGAAGAGGAGGTTCAGAGGAGCCCCTTATTGCTGTCTAGAACTGCCCGAATTTGGGTTGTAACCAGGTGGGGGCTGGTGTCTCGTCCCAGGTAACCAGCACCAGGATAGCAGCATAAGAGCCAATCTCTGTCCTTCAGCATTGCCTTCCCCCAAAAAGTGAACCTTAGCACTACCTAAGCTATTGGGACCCACTCCTTCCCCTTCGAGTTCCCCAAGCCCAATGCCCTGCTCAGCTCGGAGAAGGCTTTGAGGATGCCAAGAAGAAGCTGGGTAAGAGCAGGGACCGGGGGAGTGGATGTGGCAGTGGGCTCAGCATCACAAGCCAGAATAGGCAAGGCCTCCATCCCTCCAGCACCATAGAGCACCAGCTCTATGAGGAGACTCTGAGGGAGCTGGGGTTGATTAGCCTGGAGAAGAGGAGGCTCTGAGGAGCCCCTTATTGCTGTTCAGAGCTACCCGAAGGGAGATTATAGCCAGGTGGGCATTGGTAACCAGCACCAGGATAGCAGCACAAGATGCAATCCCTGTCCTTCAGCATGGCCTTCCCCCAACCAGGTGCATCTCAGCTCTACCTAAGCTGTTGGCACCCACTCCTTCCCCTTCGAGTTCCCCAAGCCCAATGCCCTGCTCAGCTCGGAGAAGCCTTTGCGGATGCCAAGAAGAAGCTGGGTAAGAGCAGGGACCGGGGGAGTGGATGTGGCAGTGGGCTCAGCATCACAAGCCAGGCTAGGCAGGCCTCCATCCATCTCATTTCCTCATTCTCCAAAGTTGTTTTTTTCCCATCTTCCAGCAAAAACTGCCTGGACCCAGAGTTCCTCAAGGCCATCCCCACCATGAAGATGAGGAGCGGGATGCAGGTACTTTGTGCTGGTGCTTGGGTTCAAGCATCCTACAGGACCTGCAAGTCCCTCCCTTGAGGTGGTCAAGGCCAGGATGGTTGAGGCCTTGAGCCACCTTAGAACCTCAATAGAGGAGAGATGTGGAGGTTCAGGAGCCGGTGCAGAGGAGGGCAGGGAAGCTGGGGAAGGGCCTGGTGAACTAATGTGATGGAGATGGACTGAGGGAGCTGTGGATGGTTAGTTTGGAGAAGAGGAGGCAGAGGGGGAACCTCACTGCACTTCCCAGCTCCCTGAAAGGACGTTGTGGAGAGGCTGGGGGTTGTCTCCTCTCACAGATGATGTAGTGATAGTACAAAGAGGGAATGAATAGAATAGAATAGAATAGAATAGAATAGAATAGAATAGAATAGAATGGTTTAGACTAGACTAGACTTGACTAACTAGAATGAATGGGAACTACCTGGGAGGTAGTACTGAATGGGAGGGAATGAACGGAGCAGAGCAGAATAGAATAGAATAGCATGGAACACAACAGAATAGAAAAGAATAGAATGGAAGACAACAGAATAGAAAAGAATAGACTAGACTAGAAGTAACCAGGTTGGAAAAGACCTTTGAGATCTTGAAGTCACTGTGTGCAGAGAAGGGCAGGAAAGCTGGTGAGGGGTTTGGAGCACCAGCTCTATGAGGAAAATTTGAGGGAGCTGGAGTTGATTAGCCTGGAGAAGAGGAGGCTCAGAGGAAACCCTTATTGCTGTCTTGACCTGCCTGAAGGGAGGTTGTCAGCAAGTGGGCATTGGTGTCTTCTCCCAGGTAACCAGCACCAGGATAGCAGCACAGAAAGCAATCCCTTTCCTTCAGCATGGCCTTCCCCCTACAAGGTGGAGCTCAGCACCACCAAATCTGATGGCAGCCAGTCCTTCCCCTTCAAGTTCTCCAATGCGATGCCAGGCTCTGCTTTGAGCAAGCCTTTGAGGATGCCAAGAAGAAGCTGGGTAAGAGCAGGGGCCGGGGGAGTGGATGTGGCAGTGGGCTCAGCATCACAAGCCAGGCTAGGCAGGCCTCCATCCATCTCACTTCCTCATCCTCCAAAGTTGTTTTTTTCCCAGCTTCCAGCAAAATCTGCCTGGACCCAGAGTTCCTCAAGGCCATCCCCACCATGAAGATGAGGAGCGGGATGCAGGTACTTGGTGCTGATGCCTGGGTTCAAGCATCCTACAGGACCTGCAAGTCCCTCCTGGAGGTGGTCAAGGCCAGGTTGGGTGAGGCCTTGAGCCACCTTAGAATGTCAAAAGAGGAGAGATGTGGTGGTGGTGGAGCTGGTGCAGAGGAGGGCAGGGAAGCTGGGGAAGGGCCTGGTGAACTAATGTGATGGAGATGGACTGAGGGAGCTGTGGATGGTTAGTTTGGAGAAGAGGAGGCAGAGGAGGAACCTCACTGCTCTTCACAGCTCCCTGAAAGGACATTGTGGAGAGGCTGGGGGTGGTTTCTTAGAGGAAATGAAGTGATAGAACCAAGAGGGAATGGATCGGATAGGATAGGATAGAATGGAATAGGATGGAATAGAACGGAGTAGAATAGACCAGGTTGGAAAAGACCTTTGAGATCTTGAAGTGATCTTGTCCAGAGAAGGGGTTGAAAGCTGGTGAGGGGTTTGGGGCACCAGCCCTATGAGGAGACTCTGGGGGAGCTGGGGTTGATTAGCCTGGAGAAGAGGAGGCTCTGAGGAGCCCCTTATTGCTGTCCAGAACTACCCGAATGGAGATTATAGGCAGGTGGGCATTGGTGTCTTGTCCCAGGTAACCAGCACCAGGATAGCAGCGCAAGAAGCAATCCCTGTCCTGCAGCATGGCCTTCCCCCTACAAGGTGGATCTCAGCACCACCAAATCTGATGGCATCCAGTCCTTCCCCTTCCAGTTCCCCAAGCCCAATGCCCTGCTCAGCTCGGAGAAGCCTTTGAGGATGCCAAGAAGAAGCTGGGTAAGAGCAGGGGCCGGGGGAGTGGATGTGGCAGTAGGCTCAGCATCACAAGCCAGGCTAGGCAGGCCTCCATCCATCTCACTTCCTCATTCTCCAATGTGGTTTTTTTTCCCATCTTCCAGCAAAAACTGCCTGGACCCAGAGTTCCTCAAGGCCATCCCCACCATGAAGATGAGGAGCGGGATGCAGGCACTTGGTGCTGGTGCTTGGGTTCAAGCATCCTACAGGACCTGTAAGTCCCTCCTGGAGGTGGTCAAGGCCAGGTTGGTTGAGACCTTGAGCCACCTTAGCACCTCAATAGAGGAGAGTTGTGGAGGTGCAGGAGCCGGTGCAGAGGAGGGCAGGGAAGCTGGGGAAGGGCCTGGAGAACAAATCTGGTGGGGATCGACTGAGGAAGCTGTGGATGGTTAGTTTGGAGAAGAGGAGGCAGAGGGGGAACCTCACTGCTCTTCAGAGCTCCCTGAAAGGACACTGTGGAGAGCTTGGGGGTGGTCTCTTCTCACAGGTAATGAAGTGATAGTACGAAGAGGGAATTAATACAATAGAATAGAATGGTTTAGACTAGACCAGAACTAACCAGATTGAAAAAGACCTTTGAGATCATGAAATCAATGTGTCTCGATAAGGGCAAGAGAGCTGGTGAGGACTTCAGAGCACAGGCCCTTGAGGAGAGACTGAGGGAGCTGGGGTTCTTAGCCGAGAGAAGAGGAGGAGAATAAATCTGATGGGGATTGACTGAGGGAGCTGTGGATGGTTAGTTTGGAGAAGAGGAGGTGGAGGAGGGACCTCACTGCTCTTCACAGCTACCTGAAATGACATTGTGGACATGTTGGGGGTGGTCTCTTCTCACAGGTTATGAACTGATAGAACCAAGAGTGAATGAATAGAATAGAGTAGAGTAGTCTAGACTAGACTAGACTAGAATAGAGCTAACTAGGTTGGCAAGGACCTTTGAGATCATGAAGTCACCATGTCCAGAGGAGGGCAAGAAATCTGGTGAGGGGTTTGGAACAGCAGCTCTATGAGGAGAATCTGAGGGAGCTGGGCTTGATTAGCCTGGAGAAGAGGAGGCTCAGAGGAGCCCCTTATTGCTGTTCAGAACTACCCGAAGGGAGATTATAGCCAGGTGGGCATTGGTGTCTTCTCGCAGGTAACCAGCACCAGGATAGCAGCACAAGATGCAATCCCTGTCCTTCAGCATGGCCTTCCCCCAACCAGGTGCATCTCAGCTCTACCTAAGCTGTTGGCACCCACTCCTTCCCCTTCGAGTTCCCCAAGCCCAATGCCCTGCTCAGCTCGGAGAAGCCTTTGCGGATGCCAAGAAGAAGCTGGGTAAGAGCAGGGGCCGGGGGAGTGGATGTGGCAGTGGGCTGAGCATCACAAGCCAGGATAGGTAGGCCTCCATCCATCTCATTTCCTCATTCTCCAAAGTTGTTTTTTTCCCAGCTTCCAGCAAAAACTGCCTGGACCCAGAGTTCCTCAAGGCCATCCCCACCATGAAGATGAGGAGCGGGATGCAGGTACTTTGTGCTGGTGCTTGGGTTCAAGCATCCTACAGGACCTGCAAGTCCCTCCTGGAGGTGGTCAAGGCCAGGTTGGGTGAGGCCTTGAGCCACCTTAGAATGTCAAAAGAGGAGAGATGTGGAGGTGCAGGAGCCGGTGCAGAGGAGGGCAGGGAAGCTGGGGAAGGGCCTGGTGAACTAATGTGATGGAGATGGACTGAGGGAGCTGTGGATGGTTAGTTTGGAGAAGAGGAGGCAGAGGAGGAACCTCACTGCACTTCCCAGCTACCTGAAAGGACATTGTGGAGAGGCTGGGGGTGGTTTCTTAGAGGAAATGAAGTGATAGAACCAAGAGGGAATGGATCGGATAGGATAGGATAGAATGGAATAGGATGGAATAGAACGGAGTAGAATAGACCAGGTTGGAAAAGACCTTTGAGATCTTGAAGTGATCTTGTCCAGAGAAGGGGTTGAAAGCTGGTGAGGGGTTTGGGGCACCAGCCCTATGAGGAGACTCTGGGGGAGCTGGGGTTGATTAGCCTGCAGAAGAGGAGGCTCTGAGGAGCCCCTTATTGCTGTCCAGAACTACCCGAATGGAGATTATAGGCAGGTGGGCATTGGTGTCTTGTCCCAGGTAACCAGCACCAGGATAGCAGCGCAAGAAGCAATCCCTGTCCTGCAGCATGGCCTTCCCCCTACAAGGTGGATCTCAGCACCACCAAATCTGATGGCATCCAGTCCTTCCCCTTCCAGTTCCCCTAGCCCAATGCCCTGCTCAGCTCGGAGAAGCCTTTGAGGATGCCAAGAAGAAGCTGGGTAAGAGCAGGGGCCGGGGGAGTGGATGTGGCAGTGGGCTTAGCATCACAAGCCAGGCTAGGTAGGCCTCCATCCATCTCATTTCCTCATTCTCCAAAGTTGTTTTTTTCCCATCTTCCAGCAAAAACTGCCTGGACCCAGAGTTCCTCAAGGCCATCCCCACCATGAAGATGAGGAGCGGGATGCAGGCACTTTGTGCTGGTGCTTGGGTTCAAGCATCCTACAGGACCTGCAAGTCCCTCCCTTGAGGTGGTCAAGGCCAGGATGGTTGAGGCCTTGAGCCACCTTAGAACCTCAATAGAGGAGAGATGTGGAGGTTCAGGAGCCGGTGCAGAGGAGGGCAGGGAAGCTGGGGAAGGGCCTGGTGAACTAATGTGATGGAGATGGACTGAGGGAGCTGTGGATGGTTAGTTTGGAGAAGAGGAGGCAGAGGGGGAACCTCACTGCACTTCCCAGCTCCCTGAAAGGACGTTGTGGAGAGGCTGGGGGTTGTCTCCTCTCACAGATGATGTAGTGATAGTACAAAGAGGGAATGAATAGAATAGAATAGAATAGAATAGAATGGAATGGTTTACACTAGACTAGACTTGACTAACTAGAATGAATGGGAACTACCTGGGAGGTAGTACTGAATGGGAGGGAATGAACGGAGCAGAGCAGAATAGAATAGAATAGCATGGAACACAACAGAATAGAAAAGAATAGAATGGAAGACAACAGAATAGAAAAGAATAGACTAGACTAGAAGTAACCAGGTTGGAAAAGACCTTTGAGATCTTGAAGTCACTGTGTGCAGAGAAGGGCAGGAAAGCTGGTGAGGGGTTTGGAGCACCAGCTCTATGAGGAAAATTTGAGGGAGCTGGAGTTGATTAGCCTGGAGAAGAGGAGGCTCAGAGGAAACCCTTATTGCTGTCTTGACCTGCCTGAAGGGAGGTTGTAAGCAAGTGGGCATTGGTGTCTTCTCCCAGGTAACCAGCACCAGGATAGCAGCACAGAAAGCAATCCCTTTCCTTCAGCATGGCCTTCCCCCTACAAGGTGGAGCTCAGCACCACCAAATCTGATGGCAGCCAGTCCTTCCCCTTCAAGTTCTCCAATGCGATGCCAGGCTCTGCTTTGAGCAAGCCTTTGAGGATGCCAAGAAGAAGCTGGGTAAGAGCAGGGGCCGGGGGAGTGGATGTGGCAGTGGGCTCAGCATCACAAGCCAGGCTAGGCAGGCCTCCATCCATCTCACTTCCTCATCCTCCAAAGTTGTTTTTTTCCCAGCTTCCAGCAAAATCTGCCTGGACCCAGAGTTCCTCAAGGCCATCCCCACCATGAAGATGAGGAGCGGGATGCAGGCACTTGGTGCTGGTGCTTGGGTTCAAGCATCCTACAGGACCTGCAAGTCCCTTCCTGGAGGTGGTCAAGGCCAGGTTGGGTGAGGCCTTGAGCCACCTTAGAACCTCAATAGAGGAGAGATGTGGAGGTGGTGGAGCTGGTGCAGAGGAGGGCAGGGATGCTGGGGAAGGGCCTGGTGAACTAATGTGATGGAGATGGACTGAGGGAGCTGTGGATGGTTAGTTTGGAGAAGAGGAGGCAGAGGGGGAACCTCACTGCACTTCCCAGCTACCTGAAATGACATTGTGGAGATGTTGGGGGTGGTCTCTTCTCACAGGTTATGAAGTGATAGTACAAAGAGGGAATGAGTAGAATAGAATAGAATGGTTTAGATTAGACCAGAGTTGACTAATTAGAATGAATGGGAACTACCTGGGAGGTAGTACTGAATGGGAGGGAATGAACGGAGCAGAGCAGAGCAGCATAGAAAAGAATAGAATGGAAGACAACAGAATAGAAAAGAATAGACTAGACTAGAAGTAACCAGGTTGGAAAAGACCTTTGAGATCTTGAAGTCACTGTGTGCAGAGAAGGGCAGGAAAGCTGGTGAGGGGTTTGGAGCACCAGCTCTATGAGGAGAATCTAAGGGAGCTGGGGTTGATTAGCCTGGAGAAGAGGAGGCTCAGAGGAAACCCTTATTGCTGTCTTGACCTGTCTGAAGGAAGGCTGTAACCAGGTGGGCATTGGTGTCTTCTCCCAGGTAACCAGCACCGGGATAGCAGCAGAGGAAGCAATCCCTTTCCTTCAGCATGGCCTTCCCCCTACAAGGTGGAGCTCAGCACCACCAAATCTGATGGCAGCCAGTCCTTCCCCTTCAAGTTCTCCAATGCGATGCCAGGCTCTGCTTTGAGCAAGCCTTTGAGGATGCCAAGAAGAAGCTGGGTAAGAGCAGGGGCCGGGGGAGTGGATGTGGCAGTAGGCTCAGCATCACAAGCCTGGCTAGGCAGGCCTCCATCCATCTCACTTCCTCATTCTCCAATGTGGTTTTTTTCCCATCTTCCAGCAAAAACTGCCTGGACCCAGAGTTCCTCAAGGCCATCCCCACCATGAAGATGAGGAGCGGGATGCAGGTACTTGGTGCTGGTGCTTGGGTTCAAGCATCCTACAGGACCTGCAAGTCCCTTCCTGGAGGTGGTCAAGGCCAGGTTGGGTGAGGCCTTGAGCCACCTTAGAACCTCAATAGAGGAGAGATGTGGAGGTGGTGGAGCTGGTGCAGAGGAGGGCAGGGATGCTGGGGAAGGGCCTGGTGAACTAATGTGATGGAGATGGACTGAGGGAGCTGTGGATGGTTAGTTTGGAGAAGAGGAGGCAGAGGGGGGAATCTCACTGCTCTTCACAGCTCCCTGAAAGGACGTTGTGGAGAGGTTGTGGGAGGTTTCTTACAGGTAATGAAGTGATAGAACCAAGAGGGAATGAATAGAATAGAATAGAATAGAATAGAATAGAATAGAATAGAATAGAATAGAATAGAATAGAATAGAGTAGAGTAGAGTAGAGTAGAGTAGAGTAGAATAGAGCAGGTTGGAAAAGACCTTTGAGATCTTGAAGTCATCTTGTCCAGAGAAGGGGACGAAAGCTGGTGAGGGGTTTGGAGCACCAGCCCTATGAGGAGAATCTGAGGGAGCTGGGGTTGATTAGCCTGGAGAAGAGGAGGCTCAGAGGAAACCCTTATTGCTGTCTAGAACTGCCCGAAGGGAGGTTGTAACCAGGTGGGCATTGGTGTCTTGTCCCAGGTAACCAGCACCAGGATAGCAGCGCAAGAAGCAATCCCTGTCCTGCAGCATGGCCTTCCCCCTACAAGGTGCAGCTCAGCACCACCAAAGCTGATGGCACCCACTCCTTCCCCTTCGAGTTCTCCAAGCCCAATGCCCTGCTCAGCTCAGATGAAGCCTTTGCGGATGCCAAGAAGAAGCTGGGTAAGAGCAGGGACCGGGGGAGTGGATGTGGCACTAGGCTCAGCATCACAAGCCAGGCTAGGCAGGCCTCCATCCATCTCACTTCCTCATTCTCCAATGTGTTTTTTTTTTTCCCAGATTCCAGCAAAAACTGCCTGGACCCAGAGTTCCTCAAGGCCATCCCCACCATGAAGATGAGGAGCGGGATGCAGGCACTTGGTGCTGGTGTTGGGTTCAAGCATCCTACAGGACCTGCAAGTCCCTCCCAGTAGGTGGTCAAGGCCAGGTTGGCTGAGGCCTTGAGCCACCTTGACACCTCAATAGAGGAGAAATGTGGAGGTGGATCAGCCAGTGCAGAGGAGGGTAAGGAGGCTGGGGAAGGGCCTGGAGAATAAATCTGATGAAGAGCAACTGAAGGAGCTGGGGGTGGTTAGTTTGGAGAAGAGGAGGCTGAGGGGAGACCTCTTTGCTCTCTGAGGGTCTTTTCCAAGCCAGATGGTTCTGTGATTCTGTCCCCCATTCCTTCCTCCTTCCTCCTCCTGCACAGATGAAGAGCTCCCCAGCTGCACGGAGGTCTCTGTGGAGACCACGAGCTCAGAGGAAGAGCCAGAAGCTGGCTTCATGCCCATCACTGGCCGCTCTGGGCAGAGCCGGCGCGGCGAGAGCCCTGCGGAGGGGCGAGCCCTGCGCCGCTCGAGCCGCGGCTCCTTCACCTGGGGCAGCCTGGAGGACCTCCTCAGCCTGGACCCTGAAGGCCATGAGAGCTCCATGTGGTTGGGCTGTGAGGATGGCTGGTGTGTATCCTGTGAGGACAGGCTGAGAGAGTTGGGGCTGTTGGGGCTGAGTCCAAGGGGTCCAAGACACCTGGGGAGGGACTTTTTAGGGTGTCAGGGAGTGATAGGACTGGGAGGCTGGATCCAAGCTAGAGAAGGGGAGATTTAGATTAGACATTAGGAAGAAGTTCTTCCCCATGAGGGTGGTGAGAGAGTGGAACACGTTGCCCAGGGAGGTGGTGGAAGCCTCATGCCTGGAGGTTTTTAAGGCCAGGCTGGATGTGGCTGTGAGCAGCCTGCTCTGGTGTGAGGTGTCCCTGCCCACGGCAGGGGGGATGGAACTGGCTGATCCTTGAGGTCCCTTCCAACCCTGACAATTCTGTGATTCTGTGAATGGGAGAGAGGCTGTGGGGAGACCTAAGAGTGACCTTACAGTATCTGAAGGCGGCTACAAGAAGGGTGGAGCGAGACTGCAAAGGCCTGCAGTGACAGGAGAAGAGGCAATGGCTTCAAACTGGAGCAGAGCAGATTTAGATTGGATGTTAGGAACAAGTTCTGCGCCATGAGGGTGGTGGAACACTGGAACAGGTTGCCCTGGGAGATGGTTGAGGTCCCATCCCTGGAGATATTCAAGGTGAGGCTGGACAGGGCCCTGGGCGACCTGAGCTACTTGAGGATGTCCCTGCTAACTGCAGAGGGGGTTGAACTGCATGACCTTTGGAGGTCCCTTGCATCCCAGACCATGGATGGGGTATGGGCCCCTCCCCACCCCCATCCCAGGTGAGCCTCCAGCTTTGCTCTTCTCCTGCAGCATCCACGTGTAGCAGTCCTCGGACA
Organism: Melanerpes formicivorus; assembly: GCF_026170545.1. Taxonomy (NCBI): domain Eukaryota; kingdom Metazoa; phylum Chordata; class Aves; order Piciformes; family Picidae; genus Melanerpes; species Melanerpes formicivorus. Next base: position 150,767 of record NW_027142643.1, on the reverse strand, counting down.
ACATCCGTACCGGGGAGAGCAGCGTGAAGATGCAACACGCTGCTGCTGTCATGTGCATCTTGTAAGTGATGAGCAAGAAGCTCTTTTGGCTCTAGGATGTGCCTAGCAGGGTGCTTCGGGGTGGGGGGTGGGGGGCCAAGCAGGACTTTCACCCTGTTGATAGGGCAAGGGGCAAGGGATGTAAACTACAGCACAGGAGGCTGCACCTCAGGCCGAGGAGGAACTTCTTGATTGTGAGGGTGACAGAGCCCTGGAGCAGGCTGCCCAGAGAGGTTGTGGAGTCTCCTTCTCTGGAGACTTCCAAGCCCCATCTGGAGGTGTTCCTGTGCAACCTGTGCTGGATTCTATGGTGCTGCTCTGGCAGGGGGGCTGGACTCGCTGATCTCCAGAGGCCCCTCCCAACCCCTAGCATCCTGTGGTCCTGTGATCCTGGGACTCTTCATCTGGTTGCCAACGAGTTCTTCTCCCTGCAGGTACCTGGATAACCAAGTTATTGTCTCCTTGGCCAATGGGGAGCCTGTTGTGTACCAATGGGAGGCAGGTGAGGCTGGTCTGGAGACATCCAAAGGTACTGGTGGGGTTAAAGGCAGCCCCAAAGGGATAGTTGTTGGGTGGGTGGCATGGGCAGCCCCTTGTTGAGGGATGCCTGAGGTGCTGGTGGCTTCCCTGCTTGCATAGTATCATAGAATCATACAATCCTATTGGGTTGGGAGAGACCTTAAAGGTCATCTAGATGCAAGCCCCTGCCATGGGCAGGGACACCTCCCACCAGCCCAGGTTGCTCGAGGCCTCATCCAACCTGGCCTTGAACACCTCCAGGGCTGGGGCAGGGAAGGGGCAGCAGGTTGAGGGAGGTGATGCTCCCCCTCTAGTCCAGTCTGGTGAGACCACACCTGGAGCACTGTGTCCAGTTCCAGAGCCTCTATTCCAGGAAGGATCTGGAGGTGCTGGAGGGTGTCCAGAGAAGATCCACGAGGAGGAGCAGAGGGCTGGAGCTCCTCTTCTAAGAGGACAGCCTGAGGGAGTTGGGGCTGTGCAGTCTGGAGAAGAGAAGGCTCCGAGGAGACCTTCTTGTGGCCTTCCAGTATCTGAAGGAAAGCTGGGGAGGGACTTTTGAGGGTGTCAGGAAGTGGTAGGACAGGAGGGGATGAAGCAAAACTAGAAGTGGGTAGATTCAGATTGGATGTTAGGAAGAAGTTCTTCCCCAGGAGGGTGGTGAGAGCCTGGCACAGGTTGCCTAGGGAGGTGCCTGGAGGTTTTTAAGGCCAGGCTGGAGGTGGCTGTGAGCAGCCTGCTCTAGTGTGAGGTGTCCCTGGCCATGGCAGGGGGGATGGAACTGGCTGATCCTTGAGGTCCCTTCCAACCCTGACAATTCTATGATTCTATGACATCCCTTGAAGGGTTCTGGAGACCCAAAACTGGAGTCAGGTGGAGGTGTGCCTCCTCCTTCTGGTCCCTGCCTACCAGCTTGCATCCCCTGGTGTCTTCAGCTCATGTCCCCTTTTGCTGAGGACCTGGAGGTGGACATCTCCGCCCCCCACAACATGGGATGGTCCTAATGGCTTGGTGAAGATGGAGATTTCTTTGGCAGACTTTTGACTACCAAGCCCACTCCCACCACCCTCACAGGCTGCTTCTGGGACCCCCAAAACTCCAAATGCCTGTCCCTGGGCTCCCCAGGGATCCTCATCACCAAGATGGTGGCAGTGGCCGGGAAGCTGTGGTGCGGCTGCCACAGCCAAGTCATCGTCCTCAGCACACCACCTTGGCACAAGAGGTACAGTGGGCAGCAGTGGGAGGTCTGGAGGGGTGGTGGTGACCATTAGTCTGTAGAAGAGAAGACTGAGAGGGGATTTGATAAATGGTTTTCAATACCTGAGGGCTGGGGGTCAAGAGGGAGGGGACAGGCTCTGCTCAGCTGCACCCTGGGATAGAGAGGGGCAATGGGTGTAAACTGCAGCACAGGAGGTTCCACCTCAACATGAGGCAGAACCTCCTTAACTGTGAGGGTCACACAGCCCTGGCACAGGCTGCCCAGAGAGGCTGTGGAGTCTCCTTCTCTGGAGTCTTCCAAGCCCCATCTGGATGTGTTCCTGTGTGACCTGTGCTGGATTCTATGGTGCTGCTCTGGCAGCGGGGCTGGACTCGACGATCTCCAGAGGTCCCTTCCAACCCCTGGCCTCCTGGGAGCCTGTGATCCTGTGTTTGTTGGCATTGTGGTGGGTTGAAAGTTCCCCCCCCACCCCCAACACTAAATTTGCCAGAGCAGCTCAGTTGGAAGCAAATGAAAAAGCTGATCTTTATTTTCCCGTTTTCCACCCAGCAGTGATTTGTTGCCGTTTGACTGCTTTCTGTTCAAGATCTGTGGGGAAATTTTAAAGGCACAGCCTGAAACCCCCCCAGCAGCCTCACTGGCATGGCTGTGCCTCTTGTCACCCCCAGCACACGCTCCAGGTGGGCCAGGACAGCGGGCGCGGCGTCACCTGCATGGTGAGCGCGGGCAGCGGCGTCTGGGTGGCACTGCAGAGCAGTGCCCAGGTCCGGCTCTACCACGCCACCAGCTACGAGCAGTTGGCCGAAGCTGACATCACCCCTCCCGTGCACAAAATGCTGGCTGGTGAGTCCCCAGCTGGAGGCACAGCTCCTGTGGGTGCCCACTGCGGTCGTACCCATCAGGGTCTCCTGTGGATGCCCGTCGCGGTTGCCAGCGGGTTTTGGATGTGGTGCTTGGGGGCTGTGGTTTGAGGGGGTGAACTTTGTAGGAGTAGGGTTCTGGGTTGGACTTGGTTGATGCTCAGGGCCTCACTTCTGCTCCACCACTGTCCAGCGGCCGTGGCCATGATGCCATATTGCACCCCAGGCACTCCCAGACGTCTCTGGGCTTGGCTGTTGCCTCGCAAGGTTTTTCCTCTCTGGGTGCCTGCGCTCGGCTGGTGCCGAGTTGCCCGGCAGAGACCTTTGGGGGAAGGAAAGTCCTCTTTTGCTTGCCTGTGTCTCATCAGCCATTTGCTCTAAGAGCTGTCAGGCTTTTGAATGAGCTCCAGGCTTTTGAATGGTTTACTGTAGAGGAGTGGGCCACAGAGTTCCACCTCCAGCCTGCCCCGCTTTGGATGTCTGACCTGGCTGCCAAGTTGCAGAGACATGCAGAGCAGTTGCCTCAGATTGGAGGGAAGTTGAGTGAGGGCATCACTGACTGGCATGCAGTCAGCACGGCCCTGCTTCAACTCCCCCAGAATGCAAGCCTAAATGTGAGCAGGCAGGAAAGTCAGGGGAGCCAACTGCACAAAGCCCTCCTGGAAAAGACAGAGGCTTTGGGGAAGGCAAAAAGAGCACTGAAGAGGACCAAGGAGGCAAAGGAGCTGGAAGCTCAGCAAAAGAAGCAAGAGGAAGAGGAAGCTGATGGCATGAAGAAGGCAGCAGTGCTGCAGCAACAAGTGGCTTTGTGCCTGTGTGAGCAGCAGCTGTTGTTGATGCTCCTGCCTTTTTCACAGGAGCCACAAGAGGCTGGCATGGCACTGGCAGCGGCGTCTGGAGGAGAACCCTACTCTCACAGCCTGCCTGGGGCTTGCTGGGGAGCGAGGGGAAATTCCTTGGAGCATCTTCCAGTGTGATTCCTCAGTCTTCAGGTGGGTTCAGAAGTCTGGTTGGCTTTTGCCTGTGTTAGTGAGAGTGGGAGTCTTTGCCGTGTCATTTGTGGCCAGGTGGAGTGGGAGCAAAGAAGCTGCCTGCTTCTCCTGATGAGGCCAAGGCAGTTCCTGTGAGGTAGAAAAGGTGTAGGGTCTAAGGGTCAGCAGATGCCATTTGGGGGTGTGCCTGGGTTGGTTTGTTTGGAGCCTCTGGACTTTCTTTCCTGGGCTTTAGCAAGCCAGTGGACAGTCATGGAAAATGGTCTTTCTTCCTCTCTGTGTGTCCCTTTCACCCTTTGTTTCCTCTGGAGGGCTTTCATGTCTCCACAGCTTGACAGTGTCCTGTCATGGCCGATGGCTGTGCATGGACATCTCCTGGGCTGGGTCTGCTGCCGTAGAACTAACTCTGGATTTTGCTTTGTCTCTCCCAGCCACTCGTGACAACACAACCAGATGTGCGTGGGCTTCTGCCTGGACATCTCCTGCTCTTTCACCACTGGGAACTGATGTCTATTTTTTATTTGTTGGCACTGATGTCATTTTGATTTGAGCTGACCACAGGTTGTCAGCCACAATAAACTATTTTACCCTGAGAGGAGGTGGCTGTGTGTTTCCATCGACATGCCAGGAGCCTAAACCAGTCCTGCTGCTGGAGACACCTGGGTATCCCCGGCAGGAAATCCAGCTCCTCTTCCCCTGCTCTCAGAATGAGGCTCAAGCTCTCCTTCTTCTGGCGTGGTTTGGTGCTGTTGTTCTGGTGGTGTGGTTTGGTTTTTTGGCTTTAGTGGTGTGGTTCTGGTGGTGTGGTTTGGCATTGTGGCTTGTGGAGAGGGTCCGGTGGAGTGGTTTGGTGGTGAGTTTTTTGTGTTGTGGTTCTTGTGGTGAGATTCTGGTGGTGTGGTTCTAGCCTAATGGTGTAGGTCTGGTGGTGTGGGAGTGGGAGGAGTGGCAGTGGTGGCTGTGGTGGTGGCAGAGCCCGCAGCAAGCTGCCCGTGTGCTGCTGCCGATCACCACGCAGAGGGTCCTGAGGTTCCTGCGGCACAGGACAGCCCGGGTGAGCCCCATGCCCTGTGGGAGCGGCAGAGATGAGCTGCAGCCTGAGGGCCAGGAGCGTGCCAGCAGCAGCCAGCACAAGCAGCAGGCCTGGGGCAGAGGCTCACACTGTCTTCGCTGCAGGGGGAAGACAGGACATCTCACACAGCAGATTTGCCCCCAGCAGGGCTGTATTCCCTAAGAAAAGGTAGAAAAGGGGTCAAAAAAAGGCCATGAATTCCCAAGCCTAGTGGTTCAGCCACCTCTGCCAGGCACAGCCCTTGGACGTTCAACCACCTTTAGGCCCATGAGACGTCGTACATCAGGTGACATCCAGGAGGTCACCTCCACAATGTTCAGGCCTTTGAAGCCACCAGCAGTCTCCAAAGCCTTGATAAAAAAACACCCAAACCAACCAGATTTGGCATCAAGCAACACATCCGAGCTAGTGGCAATGGTCGAGGCTCTGCTTTCCTCTTCTGCAGCTGAGGAAACCCAGCTTGCACAAACCCGGTCACAGCAGTTCACCATTTCCTCTCCTAACCCCCAGCAAATGCTCCCTGGCCTCCCTTCCCCTTGACCTCCCTCCACCAGTGACACAACCTCCTTTAAAGCCAAGCCTGTCCTGGGCTACAGCCCTGGATTCTGCCCTTCTGCTCTGCTCTGCTCCGCTCTGCTGAGACCCCAGCTGCAGTGCTGGCTCCTGCTCTGGGGGTCTCGGCACAGGAGCTGCTGGAGCAGGGCTGGAGTAGGCCATGAAGGTGATCAGAGGCTGTTCAGTGGCAGCATTAGCCTCAGAAATCTCTTTGCCTTCCTGCAGCGCTTCCTACGTGCCAATACAGGGCAGTGGCTGCCCTGCAGCTCCAAAGGGAGACCTCCAGCTCCTTCCTTAGCAGCACCAGTGCCAAGAGCTGCAAAGTGCTCTCCATCAGGCCTGGATCTCCTCGGCTGTGACACCCCTGAGCTGGGATGAGTCAGTAACTGCTGCCACTTGTACAGGGACCTGTGGAGGCTGCTCCAGAGGAGAAGACAGGAATGAGTTGAGGACTACTGTGTGGACAGGCTGAGAGAGTTGGGTTGTTCAGGCTGGTGAAAGCTATGGGAAAAGGCTCCTGAGGAGCCCCCCCCCCCAAAATGGCAGAACACCGACGGTGCAGGGCGTGCCGGAAGGGATGCCGAGGTGTGGGGGGATGCTCTGAGAGGCATCGGCAGGGCTCCAGGGACAGCGCAAAGGGCCGAGGAAGGAGCTGGGTTGAGCCACTGGCCTCTGCTGCTGGCCTCAGCCAGGGTCCTGCTGATGTCACAGCTGGGTTCCTGAATTGTGGCACCTTGGCAACCGTCTGTGTACTCGGTACCTGGCGGTGCTGAGTGTGCTAGGCGAGTGCGTTGGTGGTGTGCTTTGGTGGTTTGGTTCTTCTGGTGTGGTTCTGGGACTGTGGTTTTGGTTGTTTGGGTTCGGAGGAGTGGTTTTGGGTCTTTGGGTTTGGTGGAGTGGTTCTGGTCTTTGGTTTTGGTGGAGTGGTTTAGGTGGTGTGGGTCTGGTGGAGTGGTTTTGGTGGTGTGGGTTTGGTGGCTTTGGTGCTGTAGGTGTGGTGGTGAGTTGGTGGTGGTGTGTTTTTGGTGGAGTGGTTCAGGTGTTTGGGTTTGGTGGAGTGGTTGTGGAGGTGTGGTTTGGTGGAGTGGTTGTGGAGGTGTGGTTTGGTGGAGTGGTTGTGGTTTGGTGGTGGTGGTGAGGTTTGTTCTGCGTGGGTCTGGTGGTGTGGGAGTGGGAGGAGTGGTCGTGGTGGCTGTGGTGGTGGCAGAGCCCGCAGCAAGCTGCCCGTGTGCTGCTGCCGATCACCATGAAGAGGGTCCTGAGGTTCCTGCGGCGCAGGACGGCCCGGGTGAGCCCCATGCCCTTTGGGAGCGGCAGAGATGAGCTGCAGCCTGAGGGCCAGGAGCATGCCAGCAGCAGCCAGCACAAGCAGCGCAGGTAGTGGGGCTGGGGCAGAGGCAGGCAGGCGCTGGGTGGCAGCCTCCGGGGCTCTCGTCCTGCCCCGCGGCTTGTGGCTCCTCCTCCTCTGCAGGAGCTCCCTCTGGGCCGGGCGGGTGAGAAGGGTCTGTGAGCAGGGCCGTGGTCGGGCCTCCACGGGGCTGTGTTTTCTCTCTTGACAGCTGCAGAGCACGGGCTGTGGAGCCCCGGGAGCAGGGGAAGAGGGCAGAGGTTGCTCCGAGCTGGGCTCTGTGTGCAGCGGGAGCTGCTGGAGAGACGAAGGCTGCCCCTGCTGTGAGCGCAGCAGGCAGCGCTGTGCAGCCGCAAGGAGGCCGTGGGGACGAGGCTGTCAGATGCCCTCTCGGTAGGTTGCTGTGGAGCTGGGAGACCGGGAAGGGTGGTGTGGGGGTGCTGCTGATGCTGGGCAAAGATGCTCTGCTAGGCACGGTCCAAGGAGAGCAGGATTCTGTAGACGCTGCTTCCTTTGGGGCTGGTTCCTGAGCACCTGGCGACATCTCCCTGGCACGTGGGACAGGTCTGTGTGCTGCAGGAAACCACATTCCCAAGCTGGAAACCAGCTGCGTGTTGGTAGGGGGCTGGCTGGGATCTCAAGGCTTTGCGGTGTGTGTGTCTGCTAAGGGTGCCTCTGGAAGCCAGGTGATTGGGAAGGCACTGGAGGCATCATGGGGCTGTCCAAGCTCACTCTGATTCCCAAACTACATGGTTTTCCTGTAGAGGAGTGCGCCACAGAGCTCCACCCGCACCGTGCCCAGCTGTGGATGTCTGAGCAGGCTGCCAAGTTGCAGAGACATGTAGAGCAGTTGTCTCGGATTGAAGAGAAGTTGAGTGAGGGCATCGTGGACAGGAATGCAGTCAGCAAGGGCCTGCTTCAACTCCATGGGGAGAATGTAAACATAAATGTGAGCAGGCTGGAGGGTGAGGTGAGCCAGCTGCATAAAGCACTCCAGGAAAAGACAGAGGCTTTGGGGAAGGCAAAAAGAGCGCTGAAGAGGATGGCGAAGGAGCTGGAAGCTCAGCAAAAGAAGCAAGAGGAAGAGCAAGCTGATAGGATGAAGAAGGCAGCAGTGCTGCAGCACCAAGTGGCTCAGCTGAAAGAGGAGAACCTCTCCCTCCGCCAGCAGCTGAGCAACTTGCAGCAGGGTGGCCAAGAAGGCCAGGTGAGCGATGCCTTTGCGTGTGAGGCCGAGAGAGTAGATGAAGAGGAGAGGGGAGCACTGCCCAGATTTGTTGTGGGGGTGGGGGTGCTGCAGAAGGTTTGGGCCAGCCTTGAGACACACTGCTGCCTCTGTACGTGTGTGTCTGTGTATCTACTGTCAGCGCCCTGGGCTCATGGAGAGCATTTGACGCTGTCCCACACAACATCCTTGTCTGTAGAGTGAAGAGACCTGGCTTTCTAGGGGTGGCCCAGTGGGTGGGGAAGGAATTGTCTAGACAGACTGCAGAGCTGCGGTCAGTGGTTGGTGTCTGGGAGGCGCTGGTTATGCGCACTTGCAGCGCAGAGAGCCAGTGGCATCCTGGAGTGCACCAGAAGCAGTGTGGGCAGCAGCAGCGGGTGAAGGGGAAGGATTCTGCCAGCACAAATCAGACATGGAGCTGCTCAAGCAGCTCCAGGGGAGGACCACAAAGATGATTGGGGCTGCAGCTGTACCCCTGGGAGGACAGGCTGAGACAGTTCTTGATGTGCCTGGATAGAGACACCTTCATTAATAAGCAATGACATTTCTTGTTTCCCTAGAGAAGAGGGGGACAGCTGCCAGGACACCCTGAGCCTGCCCTCAGTCGCCTGCAGCTAACAGAAACCTCCAGTGCTTCTGCCTGTGCCTGCAGTGACCTGAAAGAAGAGCTGAAGGAAGATAGGGACAAGGTATGCAAAGTCTCTGAGGGGCAAAGCAGTAGCCTGGGGGCAGCATCTGGGTGGGCAGGAGTGAGGCAGCTATGCTCTTTGGAGCCTCACTTCTGCTCCACCACTGTCCAGCGGCCGTGGCCATGATGCCATATTGCACCCCAGGCACTCCCAGGCGTCTCTGGGCTTGGCTGTTGCCTCACAAGGTTTTTCCTCTCCGGGTGCCTGTGCTCGGCTGGTGCCGAGTTGCCTGGCAGCAGCCTTTGGGGGAAGGAAAGTCCTCTTTTGCTTGCCTGTGTCTCATCAGCCATTTGCTCTAAGAGCTGTCAGGCTTCTGAATGGCCAAGAAGGACAGGTGAGTGACAGTAGGCATCAGACCCCTGTGCCTAAGGCAGGCTGCTTTTTCCCCACTTCAGATAGGCAAATTGACCATGGAGCTGCAGCTGGAGTCCCAGGCATGCCAGCAGCTCGCAGCCAGGAATCAGGAGCTGCAAGGGCTGCTTGTGACTCTTGAAAGGAAGCAGTGTGAGCAGAAGGCACAGGCACGGAGAAGAGAGATGAAGCTTCTGAAGAAGATTGAGCAGGTGAGTTATGTTCCCGTGGGATGTGTGTGGCTGTGGCCCCGTCTGTGAGGTGTCTTCTCTTGGGCATCTGCTTTCTTGGGCAGCCTGGTGGCTTTGGTGCCATGGGGGGAAGCTGTAAAAGGCTACCTCTTCTCTTTTAGTTGGAGGCATCTGCAGGCAATGCCCTGAAACTGCTTGAAGCCTCCAGCTCCTTAAAGATTATAAAGCTGGAGCAGAAGAGTCAAGCTCTGGAGCAGGAGCTGGAGAGGGCCCGGAGAAGGCAGAAGGAGACCGAGCGGCAACTGGCCTTTGAGAAGACAGCTAAAGAGTCCTTTATGGAGTTTTATCAGATGAGCGACAAAACCATCAGGAGCCTGCAAGTGGATTTAGAACTGTAAGGGCAAATGTTTTCTCTTTGTGCCCACACAAGACACTGGGAACAGTTCTCTTGACAGCCCCTGAGGTACCAGAGCTCCTCAGGCCCATCCGGGGGATGCTGTAGCCAGTTTCTTGTCAGCATTTGCTGTAGGCCTCTCGTCTTCCCGCACGTAGGGTGGGAAAGAGGAGCTCCCTTTCTGCTGCTGCTGTCCTCCCTCTTGGGACAGACAGGCTGGAAAAGGCAGAGGGGACAGAAGAGGAGCCTGTGAGGCAAAACGTCCTCTCTCAGGTGCTGTGCTGACGGTGCATGGCCAGGCTGAGTATGCACTGGGAGGAGAGCAGGAGCCAGGGTCCTCTCCACCTTCTAGCAAAGGTCCCCCAAAGCCAGAGCACAGGTCACTCGGACGCCTGAGCAGGAAGACATGGTGGGGGGGGCTCAGAAGTCTCTGTTCATAAGTTTAAGAGCAAAATCTCCCACTTGGGGGACAGCTTTGTGCCTGTGTGAGCAGCAGCTGTTGTTGATGCTCCTGCCTTTTCCACAGGAGCCACAAGAGGCTGGCATGGCACTGGCAGCGGCGTCTGGAGGAGAACCCTACTCTCACACCCTGCCTGGGGCTTGCTGGGGAGCGAGGGGAAATTCCTTGGAGCATCTTCCAGTGTGATTCCTCAGTCTTCAGGTGGGTTCAGAAGTCTGGTTGGCTTTTGCCTGTGTTAGTGAAAGAGTGGGAGTCTTTGCCGTGTCGTTTGTGGCCAGGTGGAGTGGGAGCAAAGAAGCTGCCTGCTTCTCCTGATGAGGCCAAGGCAGTTCCTGTGAGGTAGAAAAGGTGTAGGGTCTAAGGGTCAGCAGATGCCATTTGGGAGTTGTGTGTGTTGTGGGCCCCCTTTGGGAACATCCCAGGTGTGGCCTGTGCAGTGGCATCCGGGCCGGCACCCAGCCTAAACCACCACACGTACCCAGCTCTTGGGACCATCGTCTCCTTTGCTAGGGTCAGCAGAGGCCCTCTGCACCCAAAACATTTGGGGTGTCACATCCAGGGTCTCTGGAGAAGCCACACCATCCAAACCCTTGAGGTGTCTCTGAAGCCAAGGCCTTTGGAGCATTTCTGCGCCCAGAGCTTTTGGGGGATCTCACACCTAGGGTCTCTGGGGCATGGTTTTACTCCATACTTTTGGGGTGTCTCACAGCCCTCAGGGTCTGTGGAGCAGATGCACATGCCGATTTTTGGGGTGTCTCACAGCCCTCAGGGTCTGTGGAGCAGATCCACATGCAGATTTTTGGGGTGTCTCACAGCCCTCAGGGTCTGTGGAGCATCTCACACGCAACACTTTTGGGGCATGTCTACATTCAGAGTCTTTGGAGCATCTCTGCGCCCCACACTTTTGGGGTGTCTTAGAGCCTGTGCTCTGGAGCATCTTCCCCCTAGGCTGCTCTGCCCTTGGGTGCTGCACTCAAGGTGGGTCTCCAAGCCTCAGCACCAAGACCCCGAGCCACCTGCTTCCCAAGGGCTGACAAACCATCCCCTCCCTCAGCCCCTCTCCATCCCGCTCCAGCACCCCGCGAATCCCCTGGCTAGGGGTCCGCATCCCGGCGCCGGGGTGCTGGGGCGGGAGGTGAATTCCTAGGGGAGCGCTCCGAGCCAAGGCGCCCGCGGAGAGCCGGAGGGCGTCGGGCCCGAGCCGTGTAGGGCTGTGAGCTCCGGGGCGGGCTGCTGACGCTGCCGAGGAGGAAAGCAGGCAGTGTCTGTACGCTCGGTGTCATGTACTTCCTAATCCTCCCGGATTCCTCCATCGGGCTGGAGAGGGAGCAGAGGGGGGAGCTGGAGGCCAGCCGGCCGCCTCCCGGACCTCGCAGCCGCCCCGAGCGAGCCAGCGACGGCCACTAGGTTGCTCCTCTCCGTCGTGCCGTCGTGTCACCACCCCCCACCCCGCCCCCCAAACCCTCATCTTGTCCTTCTGTCCCCCCTTCCTTCCCGGGTAGGACACGAGGAAACACGTCATCATGACGCTGCTGGACAGCCAGCAGTCCTACGTGGAGTCCTTGCGCACCTTGATGCAGGTAAGGTGGCAGGGCCGGGGGAGGTGACTCCCTCCCCTCCCCTTGCCTCCCCTCCCCCCGCCCCAAATGCCTCGTGGTGTGTAGCCCTCCCTTGCTTGGCCCCGTCCCCCCGTCCCCCCCAAGTCGCAGCCCTCAAGCTGTGGGTCCCCTGCCAGCACCGAGGTGGCACAGGAGTGGGTTGGGAAGGGGTGGCAGCGCGGGCTGGTGGGGGGCGGTGGGCATCAGGGTGGCAGTGGTGGCAGCAGTGGGGTGTAGGGGTCACATCTGTCCCCCCAAACGAAGCCTGGAACGTTCCTGGTGGGTTGTCACCTGGCAGGTGGTGTGTCCACAAGCCCCTTCCAGTGCTTGACGCCAGCCCCCTCCCAAAGCTCTCTTCGGCAACCTCATCTCCTGGTTGCTGATGACCCTGCCATGGTGGGAGACCCTTTACACCCCCAGTACCCATGCCCCCCCCCCATTCTCTGCTCAACTTTACCATCTTCAGCCATGGGCTGAGGCTTCTTCTCCAGTCCTGGGTTGTACATTGTTTTCACTAAGCTGGTTCCAAAGCTCCCCCTGGAGCAACCTGGCCCCAGGGCCCACCCCACGTTTGAGATGTTAATGAAGGTGTTTCAGGTTGTGGTGAAGGCACATTATGCCCCAATACTCAATCTTGTCCCAGCATGTGGGCAAGTTCCCCCTCCCTCTAGGAGGGAGACAAAAGCCAAGGCATTAGCCAGGCTTGCACGCACCCAGCGCATGCAGCGCTTGTGCTGACACCAAGTATGGGCATAATTCTAGCTTCACGCTTTCTATAGGCTGAAGCCAGTTGCTTATGAGAGTGCCCATTGGTCAAGCCCAGCCTCGAGGAATCTATAAGTATCACCCCAGCTGGTGAACACGTTGCCCCCTCATTTACTTTGTCTCTGTGCTAGCTCGAGAGAGTAACTCTCGAGCTGCAGCCTTTGCCATTGAGCCTATTGTTGTTAGCTTCTGTTATACATGCACGCATACTGGAAGCCTCTGCATTGTTGAAGAAGCCCAGAGGGAGGACCTTCGCTGAGCCTGAGGAGCTCAGCATTGTTACAACCAGTCGTGCCGATCGGAAGAGCCCATCGTGCCACCGGAGGACTGGACCAACCCCCGCGGGTAAGATCTGCCCAGTTGCCGGGGAGAAGGGACTTGATCAATACCGAGTGCCGCTCTCTCAGAGCCGTCGAGTGCCGCTCTGAGCCCTGTGAATTCCAGGGAAAACCAGAGCATTGTTCGTGCTTGTATTGCACCGGACCCGGGACCACTCTGAGAGTCCTGTTGCTCCTTTAACCTCGGTAAAGAGAATCCGCCGTCTAACGCAGCCGCATTCTCTCCCCGAGGCTGTTTGCATCAGCCCCGAGAACCGCCGTGGTTGGGCCGACCCCCATAGCTTCGCCTGCTTCCGTCGTTCGAGCCCACCTACCGGCCACCGTCGTCCCGCCCTGCCGTGCGAGCCGACTTCTGAGGGTCGATCCCAGGGCCGACCCTGACCAGGACCGATCCCTGTTGTCTGAAGGGGATTTAATATCGTCCACGTGCTTTCCACCCACTAGCACTCGGTTCAAAGGATCCGCGTCTAGCAGAGTAAGCGCTGACGCATAGACAGATTATAATATTGCTGTGTAGAGCCAGAAGCCGCCCGCGTCCCGCCGAGTCTCCATCTAGTGGCCAAGCGGCGGAACTACACCCTTCGTTATATAAATATAGAAAGGGTTTCTAGATAGTTCAATTACGTTCTAATCATAACACTAAGCCAGTTGTGGAATCTATTTCACGAACGTGCACTAGAACATGTATATAAGTTGGTGATTCGTCGGTTATTAATAGTTTGATAATTAATAAAATAATATTTTTCATAATTCATATTTCATACTCATAAATTTAATAACCTCTTCACCACACAGGTTGATGGTGATCAGTGCCCTGGAGACTTAGGTCAGGCTTGGCTTAGGTGTGGGTTGTCCAACCACATGTCTGCAAGTGGAAACACCGAGAGGAGCAGAGCTCTGCTCTGCTCCCTAGAAAGCAGTGTCTGCAGGACATCTGCTGGGCACGGCCCTGAGGACCTCAATCCCAACACCCAGCCAGGCTTTTCCCATGGTGGACCCAGAGATGCTCTACCAGATGTTGTTGCAGGAGGGAAGGACCCTTTGAGGCTGCTCCTAGTGCAGATGTTGGCTTGGGGGTGCAAGAGGAGCCCAGCTCTGGGGCTTATCCAGGCAGGGTTTAGGGTCTGGTGGTGCCCCTGATGATCTTGGCGTGGGTGGAGGCTGTCCCTTGGGCTGTGCCCTCCTCTGAGGTGGGACAGGAGGCTGGTTGGAGGGGACAGCCGTGCTGGGGGTCAGTGGTTCCCCACTGGAGGGACTGGGTGGGCATGAATGGAGGCCATGGTGGGCATGAATGGAAGGCCCAAACCCTTGCCCATGGGATATGTCCTGGCACGGTGCAACCAGGGGGATCTGGCTTTCTGGGGAGAGAGTCACAGGGCTCCAGATGCCCCCAGCTCCCCATCTCAGCTGGCACCAGGTGCTTGGATCCATCATGGTGTGGCCTGGTGGCACGTAGCATGGTGGCTACCGAGGGCAAGGACTACCTTGGAGCATGATCTTCCATCCAAGCCAGATGGTACATGAGCAAGCCCTGCCTGCTCTCCCTGTGTGCTGAGGTGGAAGCTGTCTCTGTGCTCTTCTTGCCCATCTGCTCCTTGCTCCCCTAGTTTCATAGTGGGTGGGATGTGTGGCACAGCCCAGCCCTTCTCCTGATGGAGGAGCTGGGCCACCGTAGGGCAGGTGAAGTGGGTCAGGGGCCTCAGGAAGGGTTTGGCTCTTCTGACTTGGGTCTCCATGAGATATCTACCATCAGCTTGAGCAACCTCATCCTTGGGGTGGAGGTTTGCCAGCTTGGATGGAGATGTTTGAAGCCACTCCAGGTGGGTCCTGTCCTCACTGATCATCTCCATGATCCTTCCAGCATCCTTGAAGGGCACTGGCATCTCGTACAGGTCAGGCTGGGGAGGTGTCAAGGAGGTTCAGAAGACTTTCCCCATCCTGCATTCCTTGCAGATTGCTGAGGGCACCATCCCTGCCCTTCCCATGGGAAAGGGCTTTCCCAGCAGAGCTTCCCACCCAGCCTTGCAGAGGACCTGCTTTTCCTGCTAGCTCTGAGCCGTTGCCCAAGAGAGGCTGCTGGGTGAAGTGGTCCAGGGTTTGATCCACAGCATCTACCCTGCTGGATCCAAACATCCTAAATCCCACCAGGAATGCACCAGATGTGGCCCCCAAGGTCGTGCTGCCATGACTTCCCAGCTGGGTCAGGCTGTGCTGAGGGCTCCAGAGCTGCACACAGCACTCCAGGTGAGGTCTCCCCGGAGCAGAGCAAAGTGGCAGAATCACCTCTCTGGCTCTGCTGCCAGCGCTGCTTTGGATGCAGCCCAGGCTGCCCTTGGCCTTCTGTGCTGCAAGCTCACACTGCCTGCTCCTGGCCAGCTTCTCCCCCGCCAGCACCTCCAGGTCCTTTCCCTCAGGGCTGCTTTCTCTGCCCTCCTCCCCCAGTCTGTATTGCTAGTGAGGATTATTCCAGCCCAGGGGCAGAGCCCTGCACTTGCTCTTGTGGAACCTCCTGAGGTTCACCTGGGCTTCACCTCTCCAGCCTGTCCAGGCCCCTCTGGATGCCATCCTGTCCCTCTGGTGGATCCACAGCCCCACTCAGCTTGGTGCCACCTGCACACTGCTGATGGTGCCTCAATCTCCCTCTCTCTGTCATTGCTAAAAAAATTGAAAGAGCACAGGTCCCAGTACAGACCCCTGAGGGACACCACTTGGCACTGATGACCTAAGTCCAATCCCTCTGCCATGGGCAGGGACATCTTCCAGTAGATCAGGCTCTGCAAAGCACCATCCAACCTCTCCTTGAACACTTGCAGTGATACATTTGAGGCATCCATGCAAGGTGATGATGATCTCTCAGGAGCTGGTGGCCCCTTGGGAGGTTACAAAGACCACGCTGGTGGTGGCCAAAGCTGCAAGGCTGGTTTCTTTGGCAAACCTCTCCTGCATGGAGCTGGTTTCCATCCCCAGCAGCCAGGGCAGCACAGTTGGGGCTTGCTTGGGGGTGCCATGGCATCGCTGATGGGGAGGAGTAACAGCAGGCACCAGGAGAGGTTAGAGGCTGCCCTGCTGGAGAGCAGCTCCATGGAGAAAGACCTTGGAGTGCTGGTGGGCAGCAAGTGCTGCAGGGGACAGCAATGTGCCCTTGTGGCCAAGAGAGCCAATGGGATCCTCGGGTGCAGCAAGAGAAGTGTGGCCAGCAGGGCCAGGGAGGTTCTTCTGCTCTTCTGCTCTGCCCTGGGGAGACCACAGCTGCAATCCTGTGTCCAGTTCTGGGCTCCCCAGTGCAAGAGAGACAGAGAGCTGATGGAGAGAATCCAACAGAGAGCCACAAGGGCACTTGAGCAGGGATGGATGGGTGTAAGAATGGAGAGATGGATGGATTGGTGGACAGAAGGATGGGTGGATGGATGGATGGATGGAAGGAAGGATGGACAGAAGAATGGAATGATGGATGGATGGATGGGTGGGTGGGTGGATGGATGGAAGGATGGACAGAAGAATGGAATGATGGATGGATGCATGGATGGATGCATGGATGGATAGACAAGATAGAAGAGTGGATGGGTTGGTGGGTGGGTGGATGGATGGATGGATGGATGGATGGATGGATGGATGGATGGACAGAAGGATGGACAGGTGGATGGATGACAGAAGGATGTGGACAATATAAAATTCCCCAAGTGTGGGGGAAGACAAGATGAGTTTGGGAGCAGTCAGGGAAGAACCTAGAGGTACCCTGGGTTGGGGGTGGATAGGGAGGCTCCAGGTGAAACCTGTGGAAGTCCTACTGTGCCCATGCCTGATGTTGCCATGGCCTTGATGCTTCCCTGTGAGTGGAGCTCTGTGACTTTGCCTTTGTGGCCATGGCACCCATGTCCCCATCCTACTTCAGGCCAAAGCCACGCCTGGGGAAAGTGAGGCTGGGTTGCACTTCCAGTAGTGGCAGGGGCTGGGTACTAACCCCTTAGTGCCTCCTGCTGCTCTGCAGAAGGCAGTGGGTGGGAAGAAGGAGAGCTCCTTCTTCCTCTTCACCGACCTGCTGGTCTGCACCCCGCTGAAGCGCAAGGCGGGGTCCCTGCGCCGCAGCTCCATGAGCCTGTGAGTGCCACCTGGGGGAGGGAGGGCACCCACCAGCTCCTTAGGGTGGTCCTCACCGCTTGGGATGGACTTTGAAGGCGTTTGGGATGTGAGTGCAGCTCAGCCAAGCCTCCCTCTGCTTCCCAGGCACACGTCGGCCAGCGTGATCGACACCGCCAGCAAGGACAAACCGCTCCGGAAGCTGCCCCTGGAGGAAGTGGGACATTGTCAAAGGTCTGCCCCTGCCTGCTGGAGTGTCCCATCCCAGCATAAACCCAGTGCTCAGAGATCACCAACCCCAATGCCAGAGGAGGATTGGGGCAGCCTCTGAAGGATGCCTGGGGATGGATGAGGGCAGTGTCGTGTGGTGGCCATGACGCTGGCCCCTGGCACCCTTACCAGGATGTCCTCTGGGAGAGAGAGAACCTCTGAAAGGGCTGAAGGCCACGAGTGTGCACTCAGACCCCCAAGATCCCACCAGCCTGAAAGCCAAAGTGGGGTTGGACAGCTTCTGAAGGATGCAGGGGGATGGATGGGGTCCTAACCAGGCATGTGGCTGGTTGTAGCCCATCCCTGAGACCTGAAATGTTGTCCCCCTCCTCAGAGCCTGCATGATGTGATCAAGGACCAGATGGCTGCCATATATCGGGAGCTGGAGGAGAAGCAAACTCTGTCCTTCAGCATGACCTTCCCCCCAGTGAGGTGGAGCTCAGCACCACCAAATCTGATGGCACTGAGGCCATTGTCTTCGGGTTTCCCAAGCCTGATGCCCAGCTCCGCTCGGAGCAAGTCTTTGAGGGTGCCAGGGAGAAGCTGGGTAAGAGCAGGGACCGGGGGAGTGGATGTGGCAGTGGGCTCAGCATCACAAGCCAGGCTAGGCAGGCCTCCATCCATCTCATTTCCTCATTCTCCAAAGTTGTTTTTTTTCCCATCTTCCAGCAAAAACTGCCTGGACCCAGAGTTCCTCAAGGCCATCCCCACCATGAAGATGAGGAGCAGGATGCAGGTACTTGGTGCTGATGCCTGGGTTCAAGCATCCTACAGGACCTGCAAGTCCCTCCTGGAGGTGGTCAAGGCCAGGTTGGTTGAGGCCTTGAGCCACCTTAGAATGTCAAAAGAGGAGAGATGTGGAGGTGGTGGAGCTGGTGCAGAGGAGGGCAGGGAAGCTGGGGAAGGGCCTGGTGAACTAATGTGATGGAGATGGACTGAGGGAGCTGTGGGTGGTTAGTTTGGAGAAGAGGAGGCAGAGGAGGAACCTCACTGCTCTTCACAGCTCCCTGAAAGGACATTGTGGAGAGGCTAGGGGTGGTTTCTTAGAGGAAATGAAGTGATAGAACCAAGAGGGAATGGATCGGATAGGATAGGATAGAATGGAATAGGATGGAATAGGATGGAATAGAACGGAGTAGAATAGACCAGGTTGGAAAAGACCTTTGAGATCTTGAAGTGATCGTGTCCAGAGAAGGGGTTGAAAGCTGGTGAGGTGTTTGGGGCACCAGCCCTGTGAGGAGACTCTGAGAGAGCTGGGGTTGATTAGCCTGGAGAAGAGGAGGCTCAGAGGAGCCCCTTATTGCTGTCCAGAACTACCCAAATGGAGATTATAGGCAGGTGGGCATTGGTGTCTTGTCCCAGGTAACCAGCACCAGGATAGCAGCACAGGAATCAATCCCTTTCCTTCAGCATGGCCTTCCCCCTACAAGGTGGATCTCAGCACCACCAAATCTGATGGCAGCCAGTCCTTCCCCTTCCAGTTGTCCAATGTGATGCCAGGCTCTGCTTTGAGCAAGCCTTTGAGGATGCCAAGAAGAAGCTGGGTAAGAGCAGGGGCCGGGGGAGTGGATGTGGCAGTAGGCTCAGCATCACAAGCCAGGCTAGGCAGGCCTCCATCCATCTCACTTCCTCATTCTCCAATGTGTTTTTTTTTCCCAGCTTCCAGCAAAAACTGCCTGGACCCAGAGTTCCTCAAGGCCATCCCCACCATGAAGATGAGGAGCGGGATGCAGGCACTTGGTGCTGGTGCTTGGGTTCAAGCATCCTACAGGACCTGTAAGTCCCTCCTGGAGGTGGTCAAGGCCAGGTTGGTTGAGGCCTTGAGCCACATAGGCACCTCAATGGAGGAGAGATGTGGAGGTGCGGGAGCTGGTGCAGAGGAGGGCAGGGAAGCTGGGAAGGGCCTGGAGAACAAATCTGGTGGGGATCGACTGAGGGAGCTGTGGATGGTTAGTTTGGAGAAGAGGAGGCAGAGGGGGAACCTCACTGCTCTTCCCAGCTCCCTGAAAGGACGTTGTGGAGAGGCTGGGGGTTGTCTCCTCTCACAGATGATGTAGTGATAGTACAAAGAGGGAATGAATAGAATAGAATAGAATAGAATAGAATAGAATGGAATAGAATAGAATAGAATAGAATAGAATAGAATAGAATGGTTTAGACTAGACTAGACTTGACTAACTAGAATGAATGGGAACTGCCTGGGTGGTAGTACTGAATGGGAGGGAATGAACGGAGCAGAGCAGAATAGAATAGAATAGCATGGAACACAACAGAATAGAAAATAATAGAATGGAAGACAAGAGAATAGAAAAGAATAGACTAGACTAGAAGTAACCAGGTTGGAAAAGACCTTTGAGATCTTGAAGTCACTGTGTGCAGAGAAGGGCAGGAAAGCTGGTGAGGGGTTTGGAGCACCAGCTCTATGAGGAGAATTTGAGGGAGCTGGAGTTGATTAGCCTGGAGAAGAGGAGGCTCAGAGGAAACCCTTATTGCTGTCTTGACCTGCCTGAAGGGAGGTTGTAAGCAAGTGGGCATTGGTGTCTTCTCCCAGGTAACCAGCACCAGGATAGCAGCACAGGAAGCAATCCCTGTCCTTCAGCATGGCCTTCCCCCTACAAGGTGGAGCTCAGCACCACCAAATCTGATGGCAGCCAGTCCTTCCCCTTCCAGTTCTCCAATGCGATGCCAGGCTCTGCTTTGAGCAAGCCTTTGAGGATGCCAAGAAGAAGCTGGGTAAGAGCAGGGGCCGGGGGAGTGGATGTGGCAGTAGGCTCAGCATCACAAGCCAGGATAGGCAGGCCTCCATCCATCTCACTTCCTCATTCTCCAATGTATTGTTTTTCCCAGCTTCCAGCAAAAACTGCCTGGACCCAGAGTTCCTCAAGGCCATCCCCACCATGAAGATGAGGAGCGGGATGCAGGCACTTGGTGCTGGTGCTTGGGTTCAAGCATCCTACAGGACCTGTAAGTCCCTCCGTGGATGTGGTCAAGGCCAGGTTGGGTGAGGCCTTGAGCCACCTTAGCACCTCAATAGAGGAGAGTTGTGGAGGTGTAGGAGCCAGTGCAGAGGAGGGCAGGGAAGCTGGGGAAGGGTGTGGAGTATAAATCTTATGGGGATCAACTGAGGGAGCTGTGGATGGTTAGTTTGGAGAAGAGAAGGCAGGGGGGGAACCTCACTGCTCTTCACAGCTCCCTGAAAGGACACTGTGGAGAGCTTGGGGGTGGTCTCTTCTCACACGTTATGAAGTGATAGAACCAAGAGGGAATGAATAGAATAGAGTTAACTAGACTAGACTAGACTAGACTAGAGCTAACCAGGTTGGAAAAGACCTTTGAGATCATGAAGTCACCGTGTGCAGACGAGGGCAAGAACTCTGGTGAGGGGTTTGGAGCACCAGCCCTATGAGGAGAATCTGAGGGAGCTGGGGTAGATTAGACTGGAGAAGAGGAGGCTCAGAGGAGCCCCTTATTGCTGTCTAGACCTGCCTGAAGGGAGATTATAGGCAGGTGGGCATTGGTGTCTTTCCCTGGTAACCAGCACCAGGATAGCAGCACAGGAAGCAATCCCTTTCCTTCAGCATGGCCTTCCCCCTACAAGGTGGAGCTCAGCACCACCAAAGCTGATGGCAGCCAGTCCTTCCCCTTCGAGTTCTCCAATGTGATGCCCCCACCCTGATATTTTTGGTCTTGTTTTTCAGACCATATACAATCTGCCACTGTTATGTGTGTGTGAATTGATTGGAGTGGAATGATTGGGTGCTAAATAAAGCATATTCTGTGAACTCTTAAGTATCTCTCAATTCCCCCTCTAGCTACGGTGCCTCTTACACTGAAGATGGCCCTGTTTATGGCAATCTCAATCAAGGTATTTCAGGTAAGCTTCATGTCAAGAAGATAAGATAGAATAGAATAGAATAGAATAGAATAGAATAGAGTAGAGTAGAATAGAGTAGAATAGACCAGACAAGGTTGGAAAAGACCTTTGAGATCATTGAGTCCAACACCATCTAACCAACTAAACCATGGCACCAAGCACCCCATCCAGTCTCTTCTTAAACACCTCCAGTGATGGTGACTCCATCACCTCCCTGGGCAGCACATTCCAATGGCCAACCTCTCTTTCTGGGAAGAACTTCTCCCTAACATCCAGCCTCAACCTCCGCTGGCACAGCTTGAGACCGAGCAGTTTTTATTGAACATGAGCATGTTTGCCTTATCTGGGCTTAAGCAAAGCTTAAGATCTTGAACTGCAGGAAAAAAAGGCCCCAAGAATAAAACCTTAACCAACTTTTTCATGTGGGGTTTGCACAAATTCAACCAAGCCAACACTCAAGGCCAGGGTGGAGCAACCTGGTCTAGTGGAAAGCATCCCTGCCCATGGCAGAGGGATTTGAAGTAGATGATCTTGAAGTTCCCTTCCAGCCCAGTCCATTCTGTGATTCTATCACTGACAACTACAAAATATCTGGAGACTGGAAGTCAGGGATCTGTTTTTCTGATGGCTGAAATGAGCAATGGCATGAGTAAAAGCTCTTACAAGATATTTGCAGAAAACTGGAAGTAGAGTCAGGAAGAGAACTGAATCACCATCTGCTGCAACTCACAGCCTCTTTCTTTCTCAGCCAGAGAAAAGCTTGCCTGTGCTGAAAGGCACAGTAGTATGTGGTTACTCCTTATTGCAAGAAGTCCTCCTAGCAGCCTAAAATGATTTCCTGCTCAGTCAGTAATGAGAAACTTCCTCTGCATTTGAAGAAACAAATGATTTTCATTTTCACAGTGTGTCTGAGTTTCTTAGCTCTTTGCCTCTCCCAAAACAGAGATTCATAGATTTTGTCAGGCTGGAAGGGACCCTCAAAGGTCATCTTGTCCAACCCTCCTGCCATCAGCAGAAGCTTCTCCAGCTAGCTCAGGCTGCCCAGGGCCACATCAAGTCTGGTCGTGAATGTCTTCAGGGAGGGGGCCTCAACCACATCTCTGGGCAACCTGTTCCAGTATTTTACCACTCTAATTGTGAAGAACTTCCTCCTAATGTCCAGCTTAAATCTACCCTGCTTTAGTTTCAAACCATTGCCCCTTGTCCTATCACTTCAAGCCCGTCTAAACAGTCCCTCCCCAGCCTTCCAGTAGGTCCCCCTCAGATATTGAAATGTTGTTCTAAGGTTTCCCCAGAGCCTTCTCTTCTCCAGGCTGAACAGGCCAAATTCTTTCAGCCTGTCTTCGTGGGAGAGGTGCTCCAGTTCTCTGATCATCTTTGTGGCCTCCTCTGGACCTAGTCCAGCAGGTCCATGTCCCTCTTGTGTTGGAGACACAGGACTCCAGGTGCTGTGTCACCAGAGCAGAGGGGCAGAATCACTGTTCTTGACTTGCTGGCCACGCTTCTTTTGATGTAGCCCAGGATGCCACTGGCCTTCTGGGCTGCACGTGCCCATTGCTGGCTCATGTCCAGCTTCTCACCCACCAGCACCCCCAAGTCCTTTTCTGCAGGGCTGCTCTCAGTCTCATTCTACTCCAGCCTGGACTGGCATCAAGGACTGAGGTGACCTAGGTGCAGGACCTTGCACTTGTCCTTACTGAACCTCATGAGATTCTCCTCAGGCCACCTCCCCAGGTCCCTCTGGATGGCATCCTGTCTTTCACTCTAAGCAGCCACACCACTCAGCTTGGGATCATGTGCAAACCTGCTGAGGATTCACTCAGTGGAGGAAGAAATCTGTGTGTGTTTTCAAAGCAAAACACACTTCTAACCCGGCAAGCTGGGGGCAGTCAGTTGTGTGGGTCTGTCAATCTTTGCAGTCTCAGCAGTGTGTCCCTAATAACTAAAACATTTCTCTACTTTGATAAATTCTAGAGGAGTGTTGTTACGAGCAGATGAAGTCCCAGCCTCAAAGGCCACTTAACCAACTACAGGTACCTTTACTTTTACTTCTGTGGGCTGTCTCAGAGTTCTTCTGTTTCTCCAGTGACAACATGTAAGCAAAACCTTCACCCTGCTCATCAGGAAAATGAGCCATGTGCTGGTGTCTCTGCTCATCACGGGATTTAAGTGGAGAATCGATCCTGTGCTCAATCTGGGTCATCCATGAGGGAGCAGAACAATTATAGACAGCTTGTTTCCATCCATATGGCTTGCTGAAGCTCAGTCATGGGCTGCCAGGGCTGAAGTAAAGAATTCATTTCATTTATTTTGGAGATTCATAGATTCATAGAATGGTTTGGGTTGGAAAGGACCAGAAAGATCAGCTGGTTTCAAACCCCCTGCTGTGGGCAGGGTTGCCTCTCAACTAGACTTGGTAGCTGAAGGTCTCATCCAACTTGGCCTTGAACACCTGCAGGGAGGGGGCATCCACAACCTCCCTGGGCAACCTGTTCCAGGGTCTCACCGCCCTCACTGTACAGAATTTCTTTCTCATGTCCAGTCTAAATTTCCCCTGCTTGTGCTTCAATCCAATTAATCAACTCCATCCAGAGCAACCAAGTGAAAACACAGGCTGCACCAGGAGAGTCTGACTGGTCCTTTCCTGCCCAGCACAAAAGCTATGTCATAACAAATTGAAGGTGGCTGTGTTGCTATGAATTTGTATTCTGTTGAGACACTTGGCTGCCTAAAAGCAAGCAAGCTTCAGCCAAAATTTGTCTGTAATTGAAACATTCCCAGCACCAATTTCCTGAGTTCATAGCTTCATAGAATGGGTTGGGTTGGAAGGGACTTTGAAGATCATCTAGTTCCAAACCCTGTGGCACTGGCAGGGACAACTTCCACTAGATCCAGTTGCTCAAGATGATTTCCAAGTATTTCATAAGGACAATTCCCAGTCTCTCTCAGGATGCTTCCAGAGGGTAGAAATATCCTTTTTTTTTGGTTATTTTTTATCTAGCTATTTGTTTTCATTAATTTCACAGGAACAGAATAATCTCTGGACATTCCAGTGTCAAAAGTGAGGGGTAATTTGGCTTGAAAAACCACAGAGAGAAGAAGGGGAACAACACCTTCCACTCTCACCTTGGAGCCCTTCAGCTCATCTCCCGTTCAGGTCCCCCCCAACCTCTCCTCTGGGACCTGCTGAAGGGTTCAGCAGCATGGCCTTCAGCCACCACCTCAGCCAGCAGTGGTGGGGGTGTTGTATCCTTGCCATGTCTTCAGCAAGGCCTGATCCTCCTCTCCACACCCCAAACCCAACAGCTGATGGCACAGCTCATCTTCAGGCCAGGTTTTCCTCCCCACACAGCATCTAAATTAAGCCCAATCTGGAAGAGAATAAGTGTCTTGCATCCCAAAGAACCTGGAGTCATTATCTAAGTTACTCTTACTCCCATAAAGCATCTTGGATGCTTGGATTCATCCTTGGATTAATTTTCCCTCACTGTCACTCTCCTGAGAATGCATGTCACAGAATCACAGAACTGTTTGGGTTGGGAAAGACCTCTAAGATCATTGGGTCCAACCAGCAACCTAAGTCCACCTGCACTGAACCATGACCTGAAGTGCCATCCCCATGAGGTTATGTTAGCCTACTCTCTGTGCTGCTACAGCTTAATTATTTGTGCTTTCAGTGGGTTCATTTGCAACTAGTCAGCTTCAGTCACCATTTGGATGGCAGTGTGGACACACTCAAAGCCTTAGATATAAAACCTTTTTTGGCTGGGGAGAGGCCTTGAGCACAGCCCTGCAAGGAGAGGCTGAGGGAGCTGGGGTTGTTTAGCCTGGAGAAGAGGAGGCTCAGGGGAGACCTTATTGCTCTCTACAACTACCTCAAGGGAGGTTGTAGCCAGGAGGGGGTTGGTCTCTTCTCCCAGGCATCCAGCACCAGAACAAGAGGACACAGCCTCAAGCTGTGCCAGGGAAAGTTTAGGCTGGAGGAGAAAGTTCTTCACAGAAAGAGTAATTGGCTGTTGGAATGTGCTGCCCAGGGAGGTGGTGGGAGTCACTGTGCCTGGAGGTGTTCAAGAGGGGATTGGATGTGCCATTTGAAGCCATGGTTTAGTTGGGTGACAGGTTGGACTTGATGATCTCTGAGGTCTCTTCCAACTTTATTGATTCAATGATTCTATGATTTTCAAACACCCCAAATGCTAAAGCAAATTTCCTTCCAGGTGGAGCCTGCCACTCAGATGTGTTATGCCTCACTTGATCACAGTGTGAAGGGAAAACGCAGGAAACCGAGGAGAAGGCAGAGCCCTTCATTGCAGGGGGATGAAGAAGAAAGATCATCCAACCACACCACGAGGGCTTCCAAAGCCTGCATTTACCTCAACAGCGAGCAGCTGGCTGCTGAAAATACAGGAAACGTGGAAGCCATTCACGATGATCCCATCAGATTGATGAGTTTGATTCACACTGCAAAAGGAGAGAACATCTGAAGTGGCCTCATGGACCAGGTCTGCAATTACACAGGGAGATCTGCTTGTTCATTCTGAATGGAGTAGGAATGGTTCAAGATTGTATCCTGGCAAAGCAACAAAGGTATAAAATGAGTGAGTATTCAAAAGTGTTCTCCTAGAGGATTTACAGGCTAAGCAAAAGAACCCCAACCCCAAACCCCAGAGATCCATGCTGCTGTGAAGGATCTGTCCTGAAGACATTTTGAAAGGAAGTTGGAGAAGCATTCTCGTGGTATTGGTTGCAGCAAAAGTGAATCCCTTGTTTAAAACAACCACCAACTCTGCCACAGTTCCAAATGCCCTTCTGTGCTGGCCTGCAGGCCTCTGGCAGGGTCTAACTGTTCCTCTGTACAGGTTCTAACAGCACTTTTGGAAGGAAATTGTGTTTCATACTTCCACACTTAAGATCCATTTGTTTCCCCAGTCCAAAACTGATCTGTTCAGCACTGTGTACTTCCTACCATGGTAATCACAAAATAAATCTCAGGCTAATTGGCAGCTAATTTACCAGTTTGCCTTAACAACCTCCTTCCAGGTCTTTCATTTTGTCCTCTGAGCCATACCAGCCTACATCTCACACCTTCTGCTAATGTCATGTTGTATCCAGCCTTATTTAAGAGGCCACAAAAATGAGCAAATGGTCTCCTAGGGGGAGGATTTTTCCTTCTGGTGGTCTATGGGTTGTTTTAGATTCCTCTTGAGTTTTACACTGCCATTGTTACCAACCCTTTGACACACATAGGAGCTGTTGGTTTCCCCAGATTCACAGAATGGTTTGGGTTGGAAGTGACCTTAAAGATCATCTAGCTCCAACCCCCCTGGCATTGGCAGGGACAGCTTCCACTAGGACCAGTTTGCTCAGGGCCCCATCCAACCTGGCCTTGTGTGCACATGCATCTGAAAAGCAGCTATGAGAAATGAAGCAAAGAAAAACCCCAGAGCTCAAAGAGCCAACCCCTCTTCTAAAAGCAGAAGCAAACTCACCCAGAGGTGGGACAAATGAAGAGTGGATATTCATAGTGATAGAACAAAACTTTTGGAGTGGAAGGGATCTGTAATATCATCCAGTTCCAACCCCTCTGCTGGGAGCAGGGACACCCTCCACTAGACCAGGTTGCTCCAAGCCTCATTCAACTTGGCCATACTTGTGTCAGTTTCACTTTGGTTTTTGTTTCCTGCTGCTAACACCAAAAAAGTGGCACTGGGATAAAATCATCTTCCAACCACCTAAGGGTTTCCAAGGACTGCCTCCTAACCTTCTTCTGATTTCCATTGAGATAACAAACTTTTGCTCTCTTGTTTACACAGGCTTACCCTCTTGCCTGCATTCAGCTTGTGGTGTAGGAGTCTTATCTAGAGTCAGAAACTTATCCAACCCCCAAATCCAGTTTACCTTGAGAACAGAAATACCAGTAATCATCTCTGACTATCTACATCTCTGGGGTATCAAGAAATACTGGGAAATAAATACCTCAACCAATCCAAGGGGAAGGTAGCTTGTGAAGCATATTCCCTACAGTTCATCCATGTCTGAAGCAGGAAGGAAAATGAGCCATAAAGACAAAATGTAGTTGAAGGAAACATACTAAGCATGAGGTATAGAATCACAGAACTTCAGGGATTGGAAGAGATCATCTAGTCCAACTGCCCTGCCACAGCAGGATCACCTAGAGTACATCACACAGGAACAAGAGGGGATTGGATGTGGCACTTGGTGCCATGGTCTAGTCATGAGGTCTGCGGTGACAGGTTGGACTTGATGATCTTTGAGGTCTCTTCCAACCTTGGTGATACTGTAACATGTCTGAGTGGACACATAAAACAACCCCAAAACATACAAATCCTTTCCAACCCCAACCACCCTGTGAATCTAGGAATCCCTGTGTGCCCAGAAATGAAGTAAAGCCAAAAGGAAAAGCTATTTGTTGTTTTCCCTGGAGCTCCCAACGCTGATGAAACTGACTGCATTTGACAACACTCCTTGCCAAAACCACCTCCTTACCCAGGGAAAAAACCCACAGCAATGAACAGATGTGGGACTCTGAGACATCAGTCTCATGGATTTCCTGTATGAACACAGACCCCTGGGAATTCCCAGAGCTGAAACAAAGCATTGAAAGCCAGCAGTTGTTCAAAGCAGGCTTTTATTTAGGACACAAATTGATTTGCAGATATAGAGTTCTCTTAGATAGATTCTTTAGAACAGGTATTTTTTCTTTGCAGATAGAATTCTCTTGGCTATAGATGGAGCAAATCCACTAAAAACTGTCAAATTGTATTGAACAATCAACTTCAGGGAATCAGTTGGGAAATAGCACTTTAAAATGACACACAGTGAGGCATATGACAATACCACTACATTTGGATCAGGCAGGCCTGAGGGGTTTTCCCCCCTCTCCCCCCTCTCTGTTAGTAAAAGTACATCTATAAAGTGTGAAAAGGCAGGAATTCAACAGAAGGGCTTGTTACTTATTACTGAAGGGATAAAAGCTTAGAAAGAGATAATAGAGATAACCCTCTGTGCTTATAAACACTGTGAAGTACAAAGACTCAGGAAAGGAAGCCACACTGCCTGCAGTATCTCACAAAGAAGTGCCCTGCCAGAAAGGATGGGCCAGTTCTTGAGGATTTTTATTAGAGGCAGCCCATGAGTGCTTCCTCAGTGAGTTTTGACCAGGAGGTTGTCCAGGGGTTTGCCAGGCTTTTGGGCTTCTCCATCCACGTAGATTACTTTTCTGGATACTCTGAAGAAAAGGTTTGTTTAGACAAAGTTAAATCACACAAACATAGGCTTGCTGAAATGCCCAGGAACAACAGAATGAAACTTGGTGACCTGTGAGTCTCTGAAACTAAACCAGCAAGGCAAGGGATCTGAACACCTGGACTGTGAACAGCAGCAAGGCTCCTTGTCCGCATTCCCAGGAGAACAAACTTCCCTGGAGAGCAACCTTTCCATCCTCTGCCATTCCAATGTTTAAACAGTTTATCAGCATTACTGAGACATGTCCCTGGAGGATGTGTAGATCTAGAGCTTGGGGATATGGCTTAGTGGTGGACCTGACAGAGCAGGGTAAACCATAGAATTGTTCAGGTGGGAAAAGGCCTCCAAGATCATGGAGCCCAACCATCAACCTAACACCACCATGGCCATCAAACCATGTTCCACAGGGCTATGTGCACGTGCTTCTTGAGCACCTCCAGGGATAGTCAATCCACCAGCTCCCCTGGACAGCCTGTTCCAATGCCTCACCACTCTTTCAGGACAGAAAGTTTTACTAATACCTAACCTAACCCTCCCCTGGCACAGCTTGAGGCCATTTCTTCTCATTCTATCACCTGATACTGGGGAGAAGATGCCAGCTCCCACCTGGGCTCAATGATCTTGAAGTTCTTTTCCAACCTAAATGTTTCTATGAAATATCAAACTGTGAGATGCAATCTTTGAATCTTTTAGCTCACCAAGAGCTAAAAGTTAAAAGACACAAGTGAGAACAGAATTCTTTCTTTGCATATTGCTGAATAAAAGGCATCACTTGTTAGCATCTCCTTTAATCTCTTTTGGTTTGATCTGCCAAGTCTAACAGAATGGCAGAGCCTCTCTCAGCCTTCTCTTCTCCAGCCTAAACAGCCCCAGGCCTCTCAGCCTTTCCTCATCAGACAGATGTTGCAGTCCTTTCATCATCCTCATAGTGTCTGTTGGACTCTCTCCAGCACCTTCCTGTCCCTCTTGAACTGGGGAGCCCAGAACTGGACACAATACTCCAGATGTGGTCTTACCAGGGCAGAGCAGAGGGGCAGGAGAACCTCCCTTGCCCTGCTGGTTACACTCTTCAGATCTGCAGGTTGGATTACCTTGAGCTCTCCCAAGCCTCCATGCTGGTTTTATGCTAGAAGCATGCATGTAAGCAACACCCTGCATACCTTTACTAGTTATTTCTTGTGACCTTTCTGTTCCCATCAGGCACTTACCTTCAGAGAGCCTCTTCCTCGCTTTTGGGACAATTGGTAACACTTCTTTGTAGAGTGGGCACCTGAAACCCCAGATTCTGGTGATAAAAGCAAAACAAACCAAACAACAACAACATAAAGAGTAAGAAAAGGGCAGGAGCAATGCTGGGCAGCTTGGACACAACATTATGTTGTTGTTGACATATTAGCCTCTTAACATCAGCAATATTTCACTGGCATACTTCAGTGAGCAAATTTCCTTCTGCAATGCACCTCATTTCTGGTGAAACTTAGTTCAAATACATTTTATACACTGAACATATGGAAGTGTAAGCTAGGGTTCTCCAAAACAGAATCATAGAATCAGCAAGGTGGGAAAAGACCTAGAGATCATCAAGTCCAACCTGTCACCCAACACCTCATGACTAAACCATGGCTTCACATGCCACGTCCAATCCCCTCTTGAACACCTCCAGGGACGGTGACTCCACCACCTCCCTGGGCAGCACATTCCAATGGTTAACAACTCTCTCTGGGAAGAACTTTCTCCTCACCTCCAGCCTAAACTTCCCCTGGCACAGCTTGAGACTCTTGTTCTGGTGCTGGTTGCCTGGGAGAAGAGACCAACCTCCTCCTGGCTACAACCTCCCTTCAGGTAGTTGTAGAGAGCAGTAAGGTCACCCCTAAGCCTCCTCTTCTCCAGGCAAAACAACCCCAGCTCCCTCAGCCTCTCCTCACAGGGCTGTGCTCCAGATCCCTCCCCAGCCTCGTTGCCCTTCTCTGGTCAAGTTCAAGTGTCTCAATGTCCTTCTTAAATGGAGGGGTCCAGAACTGGACACAGGACTCAAAATGTTTCAAGTCATCCTCTTCAGTATTTATCTGTTAGTTATCCTCATAAAAGAAAAGAAAGGGAAAAGAAAACTGGTGATGTTGCTTAGAATAAAAACCAAGCCAAGAACCCCCCCCAACAATGCTGGGGCCTGGAAGGAAGCAATCTACAAAAGCAAAAAGAGGCTCCTGAATTGCACTTCAGCTGCCTTTTAAAGGTCAAGTAGGACTTTTACTCCAAAACATGCATTTAGAATGAAATGGAAAGACCAACATCTAAAATCTGAAACTAATTTAGTTTGGTTTGAGGTTGGTTTGGTTTTTTTAAAGAAAACTCTACTGTCCTGAATTGGCAAAAGCCCTTTTTATCCTGATCATGAACCCAAGTCAGCTAAGCAAGTCAGGCTGTTTCTTCACTCTGGGGGTGGTGAGACACTGGAGCAGGCTGCCCAGGAAGGATGTGGATGCCCTCTCCCTGGAGGCTGCTCCATGCCAGGTTGGATGAGGCCTTGAGCAACCTGGTCTAGTGGAAGGGGTCCCTGCCCACTTCATGGGGTTTGGAACTAGATGATCTTTAAGGTCCCTTCTAACCCAAAGCATTCTATGATTCTAAGTCACAGTAGCTATACAACTCAACTGCAGGTTTATAGGAAGCTGAAGAATCCCAGCAAAAGCTTTGGCTTATTGAAGTGCAGGATTAGCAATCTCTGGATTCCTGCTGAACATTTAAACACAGAAAAGAGCAGCAAGAGCAAACTTAAAGAAAGAGAAAGCCTACAGATGAGAGGCAACACTTCAGTAGGAAAATTCCTAATTATTTAAAGGAAAGCAAGGCAGCTTGAGTAGCTTAATTAGTACATGCAGTTCAGGAAAGCAATTAGGTGTAAATTAAAGGAACACTTAAATATACCAAATTATTAGTGAGGAAGAAGAGCTGTCACCTTGACAGTGGTCTGTTGAGATCTGCAGATTTATCCTCAGAAGATTGCTAAAGCACTAACTCATAAAGTCTCTGAAACTAACCTTGCAGGTAAGTACCAGGAAGACAAAGACAATTTTTGTCTGTAGAAGCCTGAAGTCCAGAGTGCTGAAAAGAAAGCAGCAACAGATGACATTGAGAGAAAATAATGATGTATCACTTCCCAGCTTGCCTCAGGAGGAATCACTGGCCAGCTTGGATGGGGCCTTCAGCAACCTGGAGGTGGGAAGTGCCCCTGCCTGGGGCAAGGGAGTTGGAACTAGATGATCTTTAAAAGCTGCTTCTAACCCAAACCAGTCCATGATTCTGCAAGCCAAGGGCCTGAGTCAATAGTTGAATCAATGAGTCAAAGGAGTCAAGTGGATCCCAGTAAAGCTTAACTGGTTTGCCTTGTCCACCTACAGGGTGATTAAAAAGTCAGAAAGACAGCACCTTAATTACAAGGTGCACTACTTGAAGTGAGCTGGGCCAGTGACACAGCCTATTACAATGTGACAAAATCCTGCACTGAGCATTCTAAAGCCACTTGGAAGGTTATTAGAAACAGTGAGCTTCCTCACATGAGCCATGGAATTGGTTTGGTTGGAAAAGACTTTTAAGATCATCAAGTGCAACCATTCTCTGCCAAGTCTGGAGCTAAATCACATCTCTCAGCACCACATCACCGTGGCTTTTGAACACCTCCATGGATGGGGATTCTACCACCCCTCTCTGCAGCCTGTTCCACTGTTTGAGAGCCCTTTCAGTGAAGAAGTTTCTTCTAATGTCCAACCTAATCCTCCCTTGGTGCAGCTTGAGGCCATTATCCTCTTGTTCTGTCAGTTGTTATCTGGGAATCTGTGACACCCACCTCACTCCAAGCTCCTTTCAGGGAGCTGCAGAGAGCCAGGTCGCCCCTTAACCTCCTCTTCTCCAGACTAGACAACCCTAGTTCCCTCAGTTGCTCACCAGACCTATTCTTCAGCCCCTCCAGCAGCTTTGCTGCCCTTCTCTGGACATGCTCCAGCAATGTCCTTCCTGTAGTGAGAGGCCCAACACTGAACCAAGTGTATCCAAGGCAGTGCTGACTACAGAGGGACAATCACTGCCCTGTTCTCCCTGTCCACACTATTGCTGATCTAGGTCAGGTTGCTGGCCACTTGAGCTCACAAAATAGAGTAGCTGGTGGAGCCAACACTTCCTCAGGCAACAGGGCTGGCAAAGCAGAGAGGAGGAACCATCAGGCCCCCCAGGCGGAGGGACAGAGCCCTGCCACCACTGCCTCCACTCGATTGATTAAGAGACCTGATAGAAGTGAGATCTCAGCAAATAAAACCCCCCAACCCCCCAAAGGTGTAAAACCACCCTGCTGATCAAACAGCAAGGTCAAGTAGCTGGCTCTGACAGGTGGGACTGGCAGACAAGCTGGGGCTGCTGCTGCTGGGGGTGCTCAGAAGGTCCATGCCAACTCTTCTCATACAAATGTTTCCTCCCGGAGAAGCCTGCTGCCGTTTTGGGGAAGGCCAAGAACTTTCTGGCACATCTCTCTGTCGCTTTACTGGTGAGCAGTGGTGGGACTGAAAGTTGCCTCGCCTTTTAACTCCCAGGAGCTGAGAGGAAGCTCGAACAGGGGAGTTGACAACAGCATTGACAGTGTCAGACATGGGTATTCCTTCGTATCTCCTGTAAGCCAAAGCCCTCTGCAGCCCAGGCAGTTTTGGGGTAGGACCACCACACAGCTGCTCATAGACCCTGTCAAATGCTCTGTCAAACTCTGTGTCAGACTTCACAGCAACACTGAAACTACTCTTCACCCATCTCCCTGTCTCTTCAGGGTTCTGTGAATCTGACTGAGGTCCCAACAAGGTCAAAGGTTTGGGGCTTCCTTTGGGAGACAGTTCACTGTAGAGCTTTTCAAATGCATCTTCACATTTCTGGGCAGTCTCTGAGAGTCTCTGCTTCAGAGGCAGTGAGGAAAAGGAGTTCCTGCGCTGGAAAGGACTGTTTCTTTCAGGAGTGGCTGGTCTGGGATGTACAAGTAAAGTGTTTGATGCTCTTGCAGGATCACAGCTCGTGAGCCATGCAGAAGCGTTGCGATTGCCATCGGAACTGTCAGGGGATGGACACAGCTCTGAGGCATCCTCACAAGGCAAGGCAGGCTGAGTGCTGCTCTTGCTCACCAAATGCACCTCTGCTGACCCTGAACTGGCAGCAGATGCTACAAAACTGCCTTCTGAGGAACCTTTGTAAGCCAGGTTTTCACTTTGTTTGCATTTTGAGTTCTCTAGTGAGGCAGTCTGCAGCTTATCTTCAACCAGAAAGGTCTCTCCCATTCTAACAATATTGTCAAGAGGCTCTTTGGAGGCATTTTGGCCTTTTCCAAATACCAAATGCTGTTCCAAACTTGAGTCACAGTAGTTCCCTTTGTTTCCATTTGTAGCAATACAAGAGTAAGGGACCAGAGCAGAGGAATCACTAATGGAACAGTTGCCATCAGGAAGTTCTCTGTCCTCACATTCAAAGGTTTTATTCTGGATGTCTTCTCTTCTACTGCTGCATATGCTAGGCAGGGCTTGCTTCATTCTCAAAGGTCTGAACCCTCTCTTGTCTACAGTGATGTTGAGCCTTGACGATCTAGAGCGCCACCTTCTGCCTTTTAAGTGTCCGAACATGTATTTCAGCTGTTTCTTCAGAGAGTGCTTTGTCATGCTCCTTTTGATGATCTCCACCATCATTGGATACAGGTCTGCAGGAGTGAGGTTGCTCCAGGAGCACTCCTCGGCTCCAGACTGCTCCTCTTCTAAGTTGCTGTCACAGGAGGTGTTATGCAGCCCTGGATAAGGTGGATGCCTGGGTATGGTCATTGCAGTTGGTGAAATGGGGATACTAGAAGGCTGTAACTCTAGTGATCTTGAAGAGGAGCATTCATTTGACAGCTCTTCCCTTCTGCAGACAGCAGCCTGGTTGTCTAGTTAAAAAGAAAAACAATTGGAAAAAACCCAACCAACAAGCCAAACAAAAAACCAACACCCACCTCAAAACCCAACCATAAACCTGACAAAAGAATAGAGCAGAATAAACCAGGTTGGAAGAGATCTTTGAGATCATCCAGTCCAACCCATCACCCACCACCATTTAATCAACTAAACCATGGCACCAAGCACCTCACCCAGTCTCTTCCTAAACACCTCCAGTGATGGTGACTCCACCACCTCCCTGGGCAGCACATCCCAATGGCCAATCTCTCTTTCTGGGAAGAATTTCTTCCTAACATCCAACCTAAACCTCCCCTGGCACAGCTTGAGACTGTGTCCTCTTGTTCTGGTGCTGGCTGCCTGGGAGAAGAGACCAACCCCCACCTGGCTACAACCTCCCTTCAGGGAGTTGTAGACAGCAATAAGGTCTCCCCTGAGCCTCCTCTTCTCCAGGCTAAACAATTTGCTGCTACCCAACTCATGTTCAACTTCTCATCCAGAACCCAACCTGCAGAGCTTTGCTGTTGGATAAGGACTGCAGCTGTTTTCAGTAAATTAAATATTTAGTTCTATTAAAACAAATGAATAAAATCCACATTTCCTAGCTAACATATCTGACCAACACTCAACAGGTTTAATTGTACCACTCAGTTCTGGGCCTGGCAAAGCCAAAGGAAGAGCTACTGACGAAGCCTGAGGTGCTACCTGAAAAACAAAGGGAAAGAAAAGTCAAGACACACAGTCCAGTATCCCAAGTTTTTCCATGTTAAAGGTAACATCCAAACCTTATTTCACAGATGGCATTGGGTTGGAAGGGACCCTCAAAGGTCATCTTGTCCAACCCCCCTGCAGTCAGCAGGGACACCTCCAACTGACCAGGCTGCCCAGGGCTGCACTGTCTGACCACGAATGCCTCCAGGGATGGGGCCTCAACCACATCCCCGGACAGCCTGTTCCAGTGTTTCACCACTCTCATTGTGAAGAGCTTCCTCTCAATGTCCAACCTAAATCCACCCTGCTCCAGTTCCAAACCTTTGCCCCTCATCCTATCAACACAACCCCCTCTAAACAGTCCCTCCCCAGCCTTTGATGATGATGGATTAATCAGCTAGCAACTTCTGACAGCAGAAAATAAGTTACCGTCATCCACTCCGGAATTCTTCTGCCATAATCTTGCACTATGGGATCCACCTTGACTAGCTCTGGAATTTTCCCATCATGCCCAAACAGATTCTGAGAAGAGAAACAAAACACAGCACAAAAGGATTAAAGCACAGAAGTTACTGACAGCAATGAATTCAAACAGAGTACTTGGAGTTGGATTGAGTTAGTACTGTTCAGATAAGGACATCCCTGCAGAAACCTCGTTTTGGTGGGGATACTGAGTAAAAGAATTCAACACAAGCCCAAATCTGGACAGGATCATCAAGTTCAACCACTAACCCAGCACTGCCAGGCCACCACTAAACAATGTCCCTCAGCACCACATCTCCACAACTTTTCAACCCCTCTAGGGTCGAGGGCTCTACCACTGCCCCGGGCAGCCTGGCCCAGGGCTTGACAACCCTTTTGTGGAAGAAGTTGTTCCTCATGTCCAACCTAAATCCCTCCTGGCACAACTTACACACTTTGAACAGATCCCCTCTCAGCCTTCTCTTCTCAAGACCAAAGAGCCCCAGGTCTCACAGCAGAGATTTTCCAGTCCCTTCACCATCCTTGTAGCTCTCTGTTGGACACTCTCCAGTAGATATCCATCTGTCTTGAACTGAGGGGCCCAGAACTGGACACAGTATTCCAGATGTGGTCTCACCAGGGCAGAGTAGAGGGGAAGGAGAACCTCCCTTGACCAGCTGGACACACTTTTCTTAATGTACCCCAGGGTGCCATTGGCCTTCTGAGCCACCAGCGCACATTGCTGTCCCACAGATAACATTGCCCACTAGGACTCCAAGGTCTTTCTGCATGGAGCTGCATTCCAGCAGCTCAACCCCTAACCTGTACCGGTACCTGGTGTTGTCCCTCCCCAGATGCAGGACTCTGTACTTGTTCTTCACAAGTTTCCCCTTTGCCCAGATCTCTCTGAATGGCAAAACAGCCTGTGGTATATCAGCCAGGTCTCCCAGTTTGGTATCATCAGGAATCTGGCTGAGGGTTCACTCTGTCCCCTCATTCAGGTCACTGATGATATTGAACAAAACTGAAGCCAGTGCTGATCTCTGGGGAACACCACTGGCCACAGGCCTGCAGCTGGACTCTGTGTGCCACTGATCACAACCCTCTGAACTCTGTTGTTAATTGTCTCATTTGCTACGCTTCCTAAAATATGCATTAAGATGCAGACTAGAGTCTTCTTCTGGCTGTATCAACTCATCAGGGACATGTAAGCTATTCAAACAGTTCAAAGACCTCTGTTAAACCACAAAATTAATCCATATTAGACACCAGAAATCTTTTACCTGGGAGAAAGTGGCTTCATTCCTGCTGCTCACAACAGCCACACTGGTATCATTTTCTCCATCTGCAATTTGAAGCCAACCATGAAGTCAAATTTGGTTGAACCAAACCCAGAAACATTTGTAGACACACTCTTGATTCCAGAAAAGCTTTTCTGCACCCAAACTGCCTTCCTTTAGTACCTTGCCACTCCCATTGAGTCAGGGGATTGGATTTATGATTTGTAGCTTCCTAAACGACTTGAGGGCAACAAACCAATCTCCCTCCCACTTCAATTCTTTAGGAATACAAGGTCCAAACAAGCAAACCAACCAAATAATTCTTTCAGAATCCAAGGACAAAAAGACCCCAAAGTTCTCAGACGAGTCAAAGTGACGCTGAAGCTGTTGCAAGCACTGCCGAAGACTCGCTGCTGCAGCTGAATGCAGTACCCCTGTTAGGGGATGCTCAGGGCAGTATCCCTGCTAGGCCACCACAAAATTATGCATTTTTTGGGGAACTACTAATAAAAACTGGTGTCACTTACAAGCTTTGGCCTTCACTGCTCCTCTCTCTCTTTACTAAAAGTGACCATACTCTACATTGCCTTCGCAACACCTAAGGGATCCCAGCGAGATCCACTGCATAGAGCTACCAGTACCTCAGCCTCTTGTTAGAGCCTTTCAGAAAGTAGAGAACAGGAATAGAACACACATGAAATGGAACAGTGAGGAACCAGGCACAAGTTATTGGCAATTTCTTTTCAAGCAGTTCAGACAAACAAAAGGCAGACCAAAACCACATGAAAACCTCACCTAGGTCAGATGTTTCCATGGCAGAGATCTCAGGAGACTCCTTAAAAGCACAGGAAAGGAATGTTAAGGTCTGGCAGCATCAGCCATATTAACTACTTGGTAGAATTGTCTGGTTTCATTACTTGCTCAGGTGTTTTTTGAGATGGTGAAATCAGAGTATCACAGTGTCACCAAGGTTGGAAGAGACCTCAAAGATCATTGAGTCCAACCTGTCACCCCAGACCTCATGACTAGACCATGGCACCGAGTGCCAGGTCCAATCCCCTCTTGAATTAAGTCAGTCATCCTCCATAACCCATAACCACAGGACACCATCATGATTAACAAACCAGTACACAAATTGGCCTTGATGGGCATCTCACAACTCACTGGAGAAGACCATTTACTTCCCAGCCCTTCTATAGTCAGACTAATAATGCAAGGAGAGGCTATTATACAGCAAGAGCAAAAGAAAAGCAGTTGACAGATGAATTCTAATCAGCAAATCTTTATCAGTATGTACTGGAGAGTGTCTTCCAGTGTATAAGTAAAGATTCTGATCTGCCTACTTTAATCAATCCTTAATTTCCTACTTGCAGAATACAGAATTAACCAGGTTGGAAAAGACCTCAGAGATCATCAAGTCCAACCTATCACCCAACACCATCTGATCAACTAAATCATGGCACTGAGTGCCTCATCCAGGCTCTTCTTAAACACTTCCAGTGATGGTGACTCCACCACCTCCCTGGGCAGCACATCCCAATGGCCAATCTCTCTTTCTGGGAAAAACCTTCTCCTCACCTCCAGCCTAAACCTGCCCTGGTGCAGCTTAAGACTCTGTCCTCTTGTTCTGGTGCTGGCTGCCTGGGAGAAGAGACCACCCCCTACCTGGCTACAACCTCCCTTCAGGCAGCTGTAGAGAGCAAGAAGGTCCTTTATTGTGGAATGTCCATCTTCAAAATCACTGCTCTCTTGCTTTGACATTTCTGAGCATGCATGGGAGAGGGAAAAAAAATAAATCATTTTGATAGGTCACAGATCAATACAATAGAATTGACCAGGTTGGAAAAGACCTTTGAGATCATCAAGTCCAACCTATCACCCAACACCATCTGATCAACTAAATCATGGCACTGAGGGCCTCATCCAGGCTCTTCATAAACACCTCCAGTGATGGTGACTCCACCACCTCCCTGGGCAGCACATCCCTATGGCCAATCTCTCTTGCTGTGAAGAACTTCTTCCTCACCTCCAGCCTAAACCTCCCCTGGCACAGCTTGAGACTGTGTCCTCTTGTTCTGGTGCTGGGTGCCTGGGAGAAGAGACCACCCCCTACCTGGCTACAACCTCCCTTCAGGCAGCTGTAGAGAGCAAGAAGGTCTCCTCTGAGCCTCCTCTTCTCAGGCATTAATTCTTCCTTTGTATATACTTAGTGATTTTGAAATAAAATTAAACAAGTGGAGAATATGCAAAGGGCTAAACCAAAGAACTGACTACAACACTGTTCTGGAACTAGAGCAGACAGAACATAGAGCAGATGAGCTCTGATCAGGGATCTACTGTGTTACAGGTGGCCTTCTTAACCCATAAAGCACCACAGAAAACTTCCCCCTTTTATCAGGTGCCATCACTTGTGGAAAAGGAAGGCAACTGCAAATTTTCTGTGGCAAATGTTGAAAAGGACATGAAAAAGCCTACTGCTGAAGCCTGAAGGTAGAGCCCCAAAACTCTATTGCAGCTTTTCAACAACTTTTGGCAAGGAGGCTTTCCATGATTGCTACAGAATAGAATTAACCAGGTGGGAAGAGACCTTTGAGATCATCCAGTCCAACCTATCACCCAGCACCATCTGCTCAACTAAACCATGGCACCAAGTGCCCCATCCAGGCTCTTCTGGAAAAGAATATGTTACATATTCATTATTATTGTTGCTGTTCTCATATGGGGTTTTGGAGTGGCTCCCCCTAAAAATCAACCACAAAAAAGTAAGCATCCTCAAGAGCTTGGCATAAGCCTGGGATGCTGCAGAATAGAATTAACCAGGTTGGAAGAGACCTTTGCAACCACGACTCACTCAGGAAGATAATCTACAGCACTTAGTTTTCTTACCTGCATTCCTGTGAACTCTTCTTTTACACTGCCATGGGAAAGAGGAAAATGAAATCATCAGAAGAATTTTGGAACAGTAAAGTTAGCCTTAGAATAGTAAAAGTGACTTTCACAGGTGCCTTTGTTTGCTTTGGTGTGTCACAGTTTGGCACTTCCTCAGTGGCTATTCAGTTTCCTTTAGGTTTCCTGTCACCTGCTCAGCAAAGCCACAAATAAATGGTAAAAAGATAGTCTATTGCTGCTAAAAATCACTGCAAGAGCTTAGCTTACAGCTGCTTTGGCCCACATGAGAGGCTAAGGCAGGATTCCAGTCCTTAATGGATTTAGTCTGTAAAGTTATCATCTCCAAGGGCCCTTCCAACTCAAACCATTCTGTGAATAAATGTGTGACAAGAAGTGGAAGAGGAACAGGAAATTCAGCCCCTTCTCTCTCTCTCTTAAATACATTGTTTCCCCAAAGTGATTTTCACTCCTCATCCCCTCACTCAGTGGGCTTCAGAGCAGCTTGTCCTAGCCACCAAGGCAAAACTTAGCTTTTCAGGCAGGGAGTAGGAGCAGGGTAACTTCTAAAGAGTCATTGGGAGAAACCCTGGGATTGTGATGAAATGCCCTGCTGAGCATTCCATGGGGGAGTTTAGGAAACAGGGAAGTGACTGCTTGTCTAACATAAACATTCAGAATAGAAACTTAACAGCTTATATGGACACAACATCAATAGAGTTTGGCCTGACCCCACCAGTGCTGAGGCTGCCAAGGTGTTTTTATTATTCTAGCAGTGTCTGACACACAAACATGGATAAAAAATAAATCTAAAGATGAAACCAGGAAGCCCTTTGGAAAAGCTGACTGCCTGAACCAAGATAAACTGAGTCGAGTTGTGGTAACCTCTCAAGAATGAGAGAACTGGGTCTGTTCAGGGTGGAAAAGAGCAGACTGAGGGGGCATCTCATCAGTACTTAGAGAATGGGTGTCAGGAGGAGGGGACCCAGCAGGTGAGGAGGGCACCCCCAGCAGGGCGAGGAGGGCAACCCCCCCAGCAGGGCGAGGAGGGCAACCCCCCCAGCAGGGCGAGGAGGGCAACCCCCCCAGCAGGGCGAGCAGGGCAACCCCCCCAGCAGGGCGAGCAGGGCAACCCCCCCAGCAGGGCGAGCAGGGCAACCCCCCCAGCAGGGCGAGGAGGGCATCCCCCCCAGCAGGGCGAGGAGGGCATCCCCCCCAGCAGGGCGAGGAGGGCAACCCCCCCAGCAGGGCGAGGAGGGCAACCCCCCCAGCAGGGCGAGCAGGGCAACCCCCCCAGCAGGGCGAGGAGGGCAACCCCCAGCAGGGCGAGCAGGGCAACCCCCCCAGCAGGGCGAGCAGGGCAACCCCCCCAGCAGGGCGAGCAGGGCAACCCCCCCAGCAGGGCGAGGAGGGCATCCCCCCCAGCAGGGCGAGGAGGGCAACCCCCAGCAGGGCGAGGAGGGCAACCCCCAGCAGGGCGAGGAGGGCACCCCCCAGCAGGGCGAGCAGGGCAACCCCCCCAGCAGGGCGAGGAGGGCAACCCCCCCAGCAGGGCGAGCAGGGCAACCCCCCCCAGCAGGGCGAGCAGGGCAACCCCCCCAGCAGGGCGAGGAGGGCAACCCCCCCAGCAGGGCGAGGAGGGCAACCCCCCCAGCAGGGCGAGCAGGGCAACCCCCCCAGCAGGGCGAGCAGGGCAACCCCCCCAGCAGGGCGAGGAGGGCAACCCCCCCAGCAGGGCGAGCAGGGCAACCCCCCCAGCAGGGCGAGCAGGGCAACCCCCCCAGCAGGGCGAGGAGGGCAACCCCCCCAGCAGGGCGAGGAGGGCAACCCCCCCAGCAGGGCGAGCAGGGCAACCCCCCCAGCAGGGCGAGCAGGGCAACCCCCCCAGCAGGGCGAGCAGGGCAACCCCCCCAGCAGGGCGAGCAGGGCAAACCCCCCAGCAGGGCGAGCAGGGCACCTGTCTTTTTTTCCAGTGGTGCCCAGCGATAGGACAAGGGGTAATAGGGTAACAGGCAGAAAGTTGAACATCAGAAGTTCCATCTAAACATGAGAGGGAACTTCTTCAATGTCAGGGTGCTGGAGCACTGGAACAGACTGCCCAGATAGCAGGTGGAGTCTCCATCTCCAGAGATATTCCAAGTCCACTGGGACGTGGTCCTCTGTGGCCTTCTTTAGGTGAACCTGCCCTGGCAAGGGGGTTGGACTCCACCTCCAGAGGACCTTTCCCACCCCTACCATGCTGTCATTCTGTGACAATGCTCCAATGTAATCCAAAAGTAGATATCCCCATCAGACAGCATTTTAAGACAGGGTGAATGATTTTTCCAGGTCTGCCAGGGGTGCTAACCAATAGTTATCTATTTCATTCTCTCTCTTCTGATGCTCTGAGCCAATCTGTCCCCAATTGCTTACAGAAGACAGCAAGATGACAATGTACTCCTGCATACACAGTAGATTCAACCATAACTATTGCCACATTTTGACTGCAGAGTAGGACTGCATTATCAGATACCTTAAATACTTCCTTCTTCCATTCTTTGAGCTGCTTGGTTGACACTTGCCCCCACGGCTTTGGTCCTAAAAAAAACCCCACAATGTTGTGTATTTTATGTTTATATCCCCAGAAGCATTTTTGTTTTACATTACCCACACCAAGTATCATTCCAACAAGCACAAATAGGTAGGAAGAATTTCTTACATAGTTAATAAAAACCATTATCAAATCTGGGCAGCTGCCTTTTGCCCTTTCACATTACACTATGAACCAGCTTCATCTAGCTACAGCCTTCCTCTCTCTTTTCATAGCACCACAAAGTTGTTTGGTTGGAAAAGACCTCCAAGATCATCAAGTCCAACCATCAACCTAACACCACCGTGGCCTTTAAACCACATGCCACCTCCACACATCTTGAACTCCTCCAGGGATGGTGACTCCACCACTCCCCTGGACAGCCTGTTTCGAAGCCTGACCACTGTTGCAGGAGAGAGAGAAACTGTTCCTAACATCCAACCTGAACTTGCTTGTGTGTATCAAAGTTTATATGCAAAACACCACACCTAAAACTCAGTATCTGTTGCAATTAGATGCCACATAACTGCCAACATCTGCCTGCTTTCCTGAGTCTAAATATGCAGCATGCAAATATTAAAGCTTCAAGAAGTTCTTACCATCAGCTGTCTCATAAGTGAGGGTTTCCATGGAAATGAGCAAGTCATCTTCAAAAGGTTGAT
Organism: Melanerpes formicivorus; assembly: GCF_026170545.1. Classification (NCBI taxonomy): domain Eukaryota; kingdom Metazoa; phylum Chordata; class Aves; order Piciformes; family Picidae; genus Melanerpes; species Melanerpes formicivorus. Next base: position 108,150 of record NW_027142643.1, on the reverse strand, counting down.
TGTACTAAGTAAAAAGGAGCATTAGGAGTTAGAAGAAATGATTAAAGCAATGTTTCATTCCTTGCATTTGATGTATTGCTTCTGTTCACAGCCTGGTCAAAGCAAAACTGCAGTTATCTGTGTGTTGTTTGCTTGGCTGAAGGTAGAAGCCAGCAAACTGGAAACCTTTATCCCTGAGGAAGGTGTTCATGTTTTAAGCATCTACAGAAGTCGCTCCACTTCCAGGTATAAGCCTGTCACTGAGAACAACAGGCCTTCAGAAGGGTTTAAAATGTTCTGTAAGTTTCTCCTAAATCCCCTGTGCAGCTGGAAGGAGCACAGACTGCTCATGACTTGGAAATCTCCCATCTCGTCATGGGAAAAACCTTCTAGGATCAGGCTTTGCACCTAGCTATTGGCACACAGGATTGCCCTGAGCAGCAGAGGTGACATCCCTGAAGACATCCTCACACCTGTGGATGGAGATGTGTGGCTGCCACATCTGTAACACAAAACAGCTCTGAAGTGAGGATTTGTGGGGGGAGTCTCTCGCTTGTTCTGTGGTCTCAGTGCAAACACTTGGTGTAATGCTAGCTAACTGGGGTTAAGGGCGCTGTAAAGATGACTTGGAATTATAAGTAAGTCACTTGGTATTGACAGTCACAGATCAGAGTTTCCTGGGTGTTACTGGAGGAGGTGGCTCCTCACCAGCTTGCTCATGCCAAGGCACAAACCTGCCGAGTCTGTGCCACGCTGGGAGGCCTCAAGTGACAGCTAGGAGGAACAGGACGCTGTGACACCACGAGTAAATAATTGGCGACGATAATTCAGCGCCAGTTACTGCGAATTAGTGCACAGAAAGCAAAGGGTCTGTACGGACACACAGGACTTAAGGGTGGTCGAGGAGAAAAGGGACAGAGAGCAGTGCCTAAGGCAGGGGGGGCAGAGGGACACGAAGAGGCGGCCAGGCCTGAACGAGCCAGGCCAGACAGCAGAAACCGCAGGGGACAGGCGTTCCTGAGGCAGACAGGAGGCATGGCAGCACAGACCCGCAGGCACCAGAGAGCTTCCCCGCAGACCCTGCCAACAGTCCGCACCCCACGGCCCAGCGCCGCACTCACCCGCTCCAAAATGCTGCTGATGGTCAGCACAAAGCGCTTGTTGTTCTGCCGCATCCGCCTGTTCAGGTCCATGGCTCGCAAGGCACTCCCCACCGGCAGACGGCAGGCACCGGCACATGCAGGCCTCTGCTCCAGCCGCTGCAAGACACGTCGGATCGGACCCGTCCCGACCCGCCCCACGCCGATTCAAACACCGCGCCGGGTCACCGCCCTCCCCACCTCTGATTGTACTCCACTCATGTCAGTTCAGTGTCACAGCCTATCCAAGCAAGAGTGGGGAGATGGTCTCATTCTAATTGGCTGCTCTCTGCTAAGAGCCCACCCTCCTCCTCACAGTCACCCCGCCTCAAAGTCCTCCCATTGGCTATAGGGCTCGCAGAGGGTTGGGGATTGGACGCCGCCGCTGCTCGGGGCGGGCTCTAGCCGCCGCGTGAGGGCCGGCCGGCTTGTGCTGCTACTCGTGTGTGCGGCGGTGTGTTGGGCCCTGAGGGGAACGGCCCTCCGAGCGGGTAGTTCCTGGGGTAGATGTGGCAGTGCAGGACCCCCGGCAGCAGCCGCTGTGAAGGCAGCCACGGCTGCTAGGAGCGGGGAAGCTCCCTTCGCCCTGCGGGGGGCTGCCTTGGCCTCGTTATAAAAAGCATCTTTCTAATGTCCAACTTCAGTCTACCCCACTGCAGATTCAAACCATTGCCCCTCGCCCTATCGCTACAAGCCCTGCTAAAAGTCCCTCCCCAGCCTTCCTGTAGGTGCCCTTCAGATACTGAAATACAGCTTTAAGGTCTCCCTGGAGCCTTGCCTCCTCCGGGCTGAACATCCCCAACTCTCCCAGCCTGTCCTCACAGGAGAGGTGCTGCAGGCCATCATCTTCATAGCCTCCTCTGGACCCCCCCTCCAGCAGGGTCCATAGCTCTTTGGAGCTACTCTTTAGCTACAGCTACTCCTCCTTACACACTTCTGAGGTTTTTTGCACAGGCTCTGAATCTAAGCTTTAGTCACTGCCTTGACACAAGCTGGGCGCTGCAAGGGTTTCTGGAGCTGAGCAGTTGCTTTGTGCTCTCATACTTCCTTCTAGGAAGAGCAAGAGCAGAAGAGCACTCAGAAGAAACACACTAAAAAGCGATGAGTTTGGCATTTCAATAGTCAGTGTGATATTTTGGCTGTGCCTGAAGAGCAACATTTACAGAGCATAGATGTCTAAATCACTTTTTTATATGGTTTCTTCAGAGGTTGCTTGCTGAAAATGATTTACTGTTCCAGATGCCTCCAATACCCCCAGGATATCGACTGGCTGGAGAGAATAAACCTTTATTAGAATAAACCAAACCAGGTTGGAAGAGACCTTCAAGATCATCGTGTCCAACCCATCAACCAATCCAACCCACCCAAACAGCTAACCCATGGCACCAAGCACCCCATCAAGTCTCCTCCTGAACACCTCCAATGACGGCGACTCCACCACCTCCCCGGGCAGCCCATTCCAATGGGCAATCACTCTTTCTGTATAGAACTTCTTCCTAACATCCAACCTGAACCTCCCCTGGCGCAGCCTGAGACTGTGTCCTCTTGTTCTGGTCCTGGCTGCCTGGCAGAAGAGACCAACCTCTGCCTGTCTACAACCTCCCTTCAGGCAGTTGTAGAGAGAGCAATAAGGTCTCCCCTGAGCCTCCTCCTCTCCAGGCTGAGCAGCCCCAGCTCCCTCAGCCTCTCCTCAGGGCTGTGTTCCAAACTCCTCACCAACTTCGTTGCCCTTCTCTGGACTCGTTCCAGCAAGTCAACCTCCTTCCTAATCTGAGGGGCCCAGAACTGGACACAGGACTCAAGGTGTGGCCTAACCAGTGCAGTGTACAGGGGCAGAATGACCTCCCTGCTCCTGCTGGCCACACTGTTCTTAATGCAGGCCAGGATGCCATTGGCCCTCTTGGCTGCCTGGGCACACTGCAGGCTCATGTTCATCCTACCATCAACCAGCACCCCCAGGTCCCTCTCTGCCTGGCTGCTCTCCAGCCACTCTGACCCCAGCCTGTAGCACTGCATGGGGCTGTTGTGGCCAATGTGCAGAACCCGGCACTTGGATGTGTTAAATCTCATGCCGTTGGACTCTGCCCATCTGTCCAGCCTGTCGAGGTCTCTCTGCAAAGCCTCTCTACCCTCTAGCAGATCAACTCCTGTCCCCAGCTTGGTGTCATCAGCAAATTTACTGATGATAGACTCAATGCCCTCATCCAGATCATCAATAAAGATGTTAAAGAGCATGGGGCCCAGCACTGATCCCTGGGGGACTCCGCTACTGACTGGCTGCCAGCTGGATGTGGCACCATTCACCACCACTCTCTGGGTTCGGCCATCCAGCCAGTTCCTAACCCAGCTCAGAGTGCTGCTGTCCAAGCCATGGGCTGACAGCTTGGCCAGCAGTTTGCTATGGGGGACGGTGTCAAAGGCCTTGCTGAGGTCCAGGTAGACTACATCCACAGGCCTCCCCACATCCACCAGGCGGGTCACCTGATCATAGAAGGAGATCAGGTTGGTCAGGCAGGACCTGCCCTTCCTAAATCCATGTTGGCTGAGCCTGATCCCTTGGCCATCCTGTAAGTGTAGTGTTATTGCACTCAGGATGACCTGTTCCATGATCTTGCCTGGCACTGAGGTCAGGCTGACAGGCCTATAATTCCCTGGCTCATTCAACCGGCCCTTCTTATGGATGGGCACCACGTTGGCCAGCTTCCAGTCCTCTGGGACCTCGCCAGTGAGCCAGGACTGCTGGAAAATTATGGAGAGTGGCTTGGCCAGCTCGTCTGCCAGCTCTCTCAGCACCCTAGGATGAATCCCATCTGGTCCCATGGACTTGTGGGGATCCAGGCAGCTGAGCAGATCACCAACTACCCCATTTTGGAACAGTGGAAAACTATGCTGCTCCCTGGCTCCTTCTGCCAGCTCTGCAGGCCAGCTGTCTGGAAGACATTCTGTCCTGCTAGTAAAAATTGAGGCAAAGAAGGTGTTAAGTATCTCTGCCTTTTCCTCATCCTTTGTTACAATGTTCCCCTCCGTGTCCACCAAGGAGTGGAGGTTGTCCTTTCCCTTCCTCTTACTATTAGTGTATTTATAGAAGGACTTTTTGTTGTCCTTCATAGTAGAGGCCAGTTTAAGCTCCAAGTGTGCTTTTGCCTCCCTAATTTTCTTCCTACAAGACCTAGCAACATCCTTAAACATTCCATGGGTTGCCTCCCCTCTCTTCCAAAGGTGATACACCCTCTTTTTTTCCCTTAGTTCCATTAAAAGTTCTTTAACCATCCAGGCTGGCCGTCTGCCCCGGCGGCTCATCTTCCGGCACACTGGCACAGCCTGTCCCTGAGCCTTCAACAATTCTTCATTGAAGTAGGTCCAGCTCTCCTGGACCCCTTTATTATTGAGGGCTTTATCCCAAGGAACCCTCTGAATTAGTTCCTTGAGTAGCCTGAAGTCCGCCCTCCGGAAATCCAGAGTGGAGGTCTTCTTGCTACCCTTCCTAGCTTGACCAAATAATGAGAATTCAATTATCTCGTGGTCACTGGACCCTAAGCACCCTCCGACCACCACATCACCCACCAGCCCTTCCCTATTGGTGAAGAGGAGGTCAAGCATAGCCTTGCCCCTGGTAGGCTCTCGCAGCACCTGGGATAAGAAGCTGTCCTCCATGCATTCTAAGAACCTCCTAGATTGCCACTTCTCTGCTATGTTAAGATCCCAGCAGATATCAGCACAGCTCCATTGGCTGCCTCTGAGTGACCACACATTGCACTAGGACAGATTATTGGTCCAACTGCTAATGACACAACGAGGTTGTTGATGCAGGTGCATGTCCTGTTGTCCCAAGATAACTGTCCATGTTTATAGCTACCAGTGCCTTGTTTTAGTTACAAGCTGCAGGCACAGCACTGTTTTGCTCCACTGCTAGCTGGCTCTGCACTTATGCTGAGCATGGCCAACCACCATGTCAGGCTCTAGGCCTGCACTGCCAGATTGCTCACACTGCTCGTCGCTGGCATTGCCACACTCCCAGCCTCTAACAGCTCAACTCCTGCCCCCAGCTTGCTGTCATCTGCACACTGACTGAGGATGGACTCAGTGCCCTCCTCCAGATCATCAATAAAGAGATTGAGCAGGCTGGGGCCCAGCACTGATCCCTGGGGCACACCACTAGTGCCTGGCTGCCAGCTGGCTGTGGCACCATTCACCACCACTCTCTGGGCTCAGCCTCCAGCCAGTTCCTCAGCCAGCACAGAGTGCTGCTGTCCAAGCCAGGGGCTGACAGCTTGGCCAGGAGTTTGCTGTGGGGGACGGTGGCAAAGGCCTTGCTGAAGTCCAGGCAGACCACAGCCACAGCCTGCCCCACATCCCCCAGGCAGTCACCTGAGCAGAGCAGGAGATCAGGTTGGTCAGGCAGGAGCTGCCCTTCCTGAATCCATGCTGGCTGGGCCTGATCCCTTGGCCCTCCTGGAAGTGCTGTGTGATTGCCCTCCAGATGCCCTGTTCCATCCTCTTGCCTGGCACTCAGGTCAGGCTGACAGGCCTGGGATTGCCTGGCTCCTCCTGCTGGCCCTTCTTGTGGATGGGCATCACCTTGGCAGCTTCCAGTCCCCTGGGACCTCTCCAGTGAGCCAGGGCTGGTGGGAAATGATGGAGAGAGGCTTGGCCAGCTCATCTGCCAGCTCTCTCAGCACCCTAGGATGGATCCCAGCCGCTCCCATGCACTTGTGGGGATCCAAGTGGCTCAGCAGGTCTCTAACTACTTCCTCCTGGATCTCAGGGGCATTATGCTGCTCCCTGACCCCACCTGCCAGCTCAGGAGGCTGTTAGCCTGGAGTCCTCCTGCCTTGCTGCTGAAAATGGACAGTCTGAGGCTGCTGCTGAGCAGGGTTGGAGGTGCTGGAGATGGAAGGAGAGCCTGAAGCTGGTGCTGAGGAGGGTTGGAGGTGCTGGAGGTGGAAGGAGAGCCTGAAGCTGGTGCTGAGGAGGGTTGGAGGTGCTGCTGGTGGATGGAGAGTGTCAGGCTGGGGGGGGAAGGGTTTTAGGGGTCCTTCTCTGCTCCTTCAACCCAGCTGGCAGTCAGGAGGGTCCCTGTGGTCATCTCCTGGGGGGGGTCCCTGCAGGGGGGATCTGGTTGAAGCCCCCAGGAGCTGTCCCCTGGGTCTTGGTCCCTGGCAGGCTGTCTGGGAGCTGAGGGCAGGTTTGCCTACAAGCTGCTCCAGGACCTCTTCTCCAACTACTCCAAGGCCCTGCTGCCTGTGGAGGACACTGACAGAGCCCTCAACGTCACCCTGCAGGTCAGCCTCTCGCAGACCATCAACATGGTGAGAGCTGGAGCTGGCCCAGGGCCCTCACAGTCCATGCCCAGACCCTCAAACCCAGCCCAGACCTCCTCAAACCCAGCCCAGATCCACTCAAACCCAGCCCAGACCTCTCAAACCCAGCCTGGCACCGAGCCGCCCAGCGCCGTGCCGGACACTGGCAGGAGGTGGCCACGGTGCTGGATCGCTGCTGCATGTGGCTCTTCCTCACCATGGTCTTCCTCAGCAGCCTGCTGCTGCTGGCCAGAGCTGCCTGCAGGTCATGGCCTCAGGGACCTGAAGGACCTGATGGCCACAGGGAGCTTGCCCAGGACCTCATCCAGTGGGTGGTAATGGCCACTGAAGCCCCATGAGGGTAGCTTGGGGCCAGCAGCTGTAGGCTTGGAGCTGCACCAGCAGCAGGGAGGAGGAACCCAACAGCAGGACCTCAAGCCCCAGCTTCAGGCTTGAGAGGTCTCAGCTGCCCCAATGACCACACCCAGGCTGTGGCTCCAAGTTCTTCCCTTCCCTATGTCCAAGAAACTGGAGCTAAACCCTGGGGCTGTGTCCTACTCCTCCTGCTTGGAGCCAAAGTCCTCCCAGGACCTCCTGGTCCCAGGCGAGCTGAGGCAGCATCCCTGGAACCAGCTGCCATGGAGCTGCTCCCACCTGGAGCCTTGGGGCTGCTCCTGCCTGGAGCCTTGGGGCTGTTCCCACCTGGAGCCTTGGGGCTGCTCCTGCCTGGAGCCTTGGGGCTGCTCCTGCCTGGAGCCATGGAGCTGCTCCTGCCTGGAGTCTTGGGGCTGCTCTCCCCTGGAGCCTTGGGGCTGCTCTCCCCTGGAGCCATGGAGCTGCTCCTGCCTGGAGCCTTGGGGCTGCTCCTGCCTGGAGCCTTGGGGCTGCTCTCCCCTGGAGCCTTGGGGCTGTTCCCACCTGGAGCCTTGGGGCTGTTCCCACCTGGAGCCTTGGGGCTGCTCCTGCCTGGAGCCTTGGAGCTGCTCTGCCCTGGAGCCTTGGGGCTGTTCCCACCTGGAGCCTTGGGGCTGCTCCTGCCTGGACCTCCCTGATCCCACCCAGCCCTCCAAACCAGGCTCCTGACTCCCCCCATCCCCCAAAGCAGCTCCCCCTGACCCTTGTTGTCCCTTGGGGGGGCACAGGCCCCCAGAAAGTAATTTTTAAGGTGGAATTTGGAAATAAATGTTTATTTTTGCTTCTCACTTTGGGGTCCTTTGAGTTCCATTTGTGACCCCCACATTTGGCAAACACACCTCCGAATTGTCACCTCCCTCCCCTCCCCATTCCCCCTCCCAAACTCCTCTCTCCCTGTCCCCCACCCTCCCCCAACACAAGGTCCTACCCCTTAAAATGTCCTGAAGCGATTTTGGAGCAGAACCTCCCCACACCAAATCCTTCCCAAACCCTTCCAAAAGTCCTAGGGAGGAACTTGGCCAAATCCTGACCAATTCCCCCCAACACTTCCTCAATCCTGCCCCAACCCCCCACAACCTCACCAAAACCTCCCACATCCTGCACCAACCCCCCACAGCCTGACCCAAACCTCCCAAATCCTTCCCTAAACCTTCCAAATTTTGGGCAGGATTTGGCAAACCCTGCTTCAATCCAGAGACCAAATCCTTCCCAAATCCCCACAAAACCTCCCAAATCCTGCCCAAAACCTCCCAAAGACCTATGGAGGAACTTGGCCAATGCCTGACAAATTCCCCCCAAAACCTACCAAATGCTGTACAGAGCTTGGCCAAATCCTGGCCCAAATGAGACCAAAACCTCCCAAATCCTTCCCCAAACTTCCCAAAGTCCCAAAGAGGAACTTGGCCAAAGCCTGACAAATTGCCCCCAAAACCTCCCAAATCCTGCACCAACCCCCCACAACCTGACCCAAACCTCCCAAATCCTGAACAATACCTCCCAGATCCAGGACAGAATTTGGCCAAATCCTGGTCCAATACAGACCAAAATCTCCCAAATCCTTCCCCAAAACCTCCCAAAGTCCTAGGGAGGAACTTGGCCAAATCCTGAAAAATTCCCACCAAAACCTCCCAAATCCTGCACCCACTCCCCAAAACCTGACCCAAACCTCCCAAATCCTGAACAAAACCTCCCAAAGTCCCAGGGAAGAACTTGGCCAAAGTCTGCTCCAATCCAGAGACCAAATCCTCACCAAATCTCCCCAACACCTCCCAAACCCTGGGCACAACTTGGTCAAATCCTGCCCCAACCCACACCAAATCCTGACCAAATCCTGCCCCAAACCTCCCAAAGTTCCAGGGAGGAACTTGGCCAAAGCCTGACCACTTCCCCCCAACACTTCCTCAATCCTGCCCCAACCCTCCACAACCTGACCACAACCTCCCAGATCCTGGGCACGGAGTCCTCCAAATCCTTCTTCCTGGAGCTGAGAGTCCTGCTAAGGATTACTAAAGCTAATAGCCCTGCTGCTGAGAATGAATGCTGCTAATGATCCTGCTGGGAGGGATCAACACCATGGCTGCTGTGGGGGTGGGGTTGTTGTTATTACTATTGTTTAGAGCTAAAAGTCCTCCTAATAATAACGAACAGAGCTAACAGTCCAGTTTAAAAGAGCTAAGAATCCTGTAATATTGATAAATAACATAGATAATAGTCTTAATAATGCAAATAATTACTAATAGAGCTAAGAATCCTGCTAATATTAAGTAATGGTGCTAATAATCCTGCCTATAATTAATAATAGAGCTAATATTATAGTTTCATAGCTTCCTAGTTTCATTCAGGGTTGGAAGGGACCACAAGGATCATCCAGTTCCAACCCCCCTGCCACAGGCAGGGACACCCCACACTAGATCAGGCTGGACAGAGCCTCATCCAGCCTGCTCTTAAACACCTCCAGGGACAGAGCCCCAGCCACCTCCCTGGGCAACCCATTCCAGGGTTTCACCACTCTCATGGTGAAGAACTTCCTCCTCACATCCAGCCTGAATCTCCCCACCTCCAGCTTCATTCCATTCCCCCTAGTCCTGTCACTACCTGAGATCCTGAGAAGTCCTTCCCCAGCCTTTCTGTAGCCCCCCTCAGATACTGGAAGGCCACAATGAGGTCACCTCGGAGCCTTCTCTTCTGCAGACTGAACAGCCCCAACTCCTTCAGTCTGTCCTCATAGGAGAGGTGCTCCAGCCCTCTGATCATCCTTGTGGCCCTTCTCTGGACACCTTCCAGCACCTCCACATCCCTCTTGTAATAGGGGCTCCAGAACTGGACACAGTACTCCAGGTGGGGTCTCACCAGGGCTGAGTAGAGGGGGAGGATCACCTCCCTCGACCTGCTGGCCACACTTCTCCTGATGCAGCCCAGGATCTGATTGGCTTTGCGGGCTGCAAGTGCACACTGAGAGCTCATGTTGAGCTTTTTGTCCACCAGCACCCCCAAGTCTCTCTCCTCAGGGCTACTTTCCAGCCAGTCACTGCCCAGCCTGTATTTGTGCCTGGGATTGCCTCGACCCAGATGCAGGACCCTGCACTTGCTCTTATTGAACTTCATGAGGTTGGCTTGTGCCCACCTCTCCAGCCTGTCCAGGTCCCTCTGGTTCCTGCCATAACACTTAGATGAGCTAATAATCCTCTTAATAATTCATAATAGATGAAGCTAATAATAATAATGGATCAATACTGATAAATAATGTGCCTAATAGTCTTAATAAGAATAATCAATAATAGATCTAATATTCTTCCTAATAATAAACAATACAGCTAATAACTAATAGAGCTAACAGTCCTGCTAGGGATTAATTATAGAGCTATAGTCCTAATAATGGTAATAATTAACAATAGAGCTGGTAGTCCTGCTGAAAGTAATTGACAGAGCTAATAACCCTGCTAATAATTATAAATAATGTGGCTAATAATCCTGCTAATAGTAATAAACAACGTGTCTAACAGTCATAGCAGCAATTACAATGATAACAATAACAACACCAGTAATGATGATGATGATGATGATAATAATAATTAATAATAATAATAAACCAGCTAATTGTGCTGCTAATAACCATAGGGCTATTAATCCCAGTAATGATTAATATGAGGGGATGCCCACAGAGGACCTCACAGCCTCCCAGAGCTGTCTCCAGACCCAGCCCTGACCAAAACCTTCCAAATATTGAGCAGAACCTGACCCAAGCCAGACCAAAACCTCCCAAATCCTTCCCAAACCCTTCCCAAAGTCCTAGGGAAGAACTTGGCCAAATCCTGACCAATTCCCCCCAACACTTCCTCAATCCTGCCCCAACCCCCCACAACTTCACCAAAACCTACCAAATCCTCAGCTCCACCTCACCAAACCCTCACCCAATCCACACCAAAACCTCCAAAAACCTCCTCAAGCCTTTCCCAACCTCACAGCCCCTCACCAAAAGCATCAAACACTTCCCAAACAAAGCCTCAGCACAACTTGCCCAAGTCCTGGCCCAAGCCTGACCACAGCCTGCTCCAAACCTCCCAAATCCTCATCCCCCCCCCGACCACGTCCTGATCCATCCGAGACCAAAACCTCCCAAAAGCTTCTCAAACCCTTCCCAAAACCTCCCAAAGTCCTAGGGAGGAACTTGGCCAAGGCCTGGCCCAAGCCAGAACAAATCTTGCCCCAAACCGAACAAATCCTCAGCTGAACCTCACCAAATCCTGACCAAAACCCCCAAAACCTACTGAACCTTTCCCCAGTCCCCCAGAACCTGACCCGAACCTCCCAATCTCTAACCAAGACTTCCCAAAGCTGAGCAAAACCTGACCCAATTCTGACAAATTCCTCCAAACTCCCTGAATCCTGCACCAACCCCCCACAACCTGACCCAAACCTCCCAAGCTCTAACCAAAACCTCCCAAACCTGGCCACAACCTGAACAACTCCTGATCAATTCCCCCAAAACCTGCCAAATCCTGCCCAAATCCTCCAAAAGTCCCAAAGAGGAACTTGGCCAAACACTGAACAAATCCACCCAAAACCTCCACAAACCTGTCCCAACCCCCCAAAACCTCCAAAGCTGTAACCAAGACCTCCCAAACCTACCCACAACCTGACCAACTCCTGACAAATTCCCCCCAAAACCTCCCAAATCCTGCACAAACCCCCCACAACCTGACCCAAACCTCCCAAATGCTTCCTGACACCTCCCAAAGTCTAGGGAAGAACATGGCCAAGTCCTGGCCCAAGCCAGAACGACTCCTTCCCAAATCACCTCAACACCTCCCAAATCCTGCTCAAAACCCCGCAAAGTCCCAGGGAAGAACTTGGCCAAATCCTCACCAATTCCCCCCAACACTTCCTCCATCCTGCCCCAACCCCCCACAACCTCACCAAAACCTCCCACATCCTCAGCTCAACCTCACCAAACCCTCACCCAATCCACACCAAAACCTCCCAAAACCTCCTCAAGCCTTTCCCAACCTCCCAGCCCCTCACCAAAAGCATCAAACACTTCCCAAACAAAGCCTCAGCACAACTTGCCCAAGTCCTGGCCCAAGCCTGACCACAGCCTGTTCCAAACCTCCCAAATCCTCAGCTCAGCCTGACCTAATCTTGACCCAACCCAGACCAAAGCCTCCCAAAGCTGTCTCCTGACAAATTCCCCCCAAAACCACCCAAATCCTGCACCAACCCCCACAACCTGACCCAAACCTACCAAATCTTGAACAAAACCTCCCAAAGTCCCAAGGAGGAACTTGACCAAATCCTGACAAATTCTTCCCAAAACTGCCTCAATCCTATCCCAAACCCCCAACAACCTGACCCAAACCTCCCAACCTCTAAGCAAGACCTCCCAAACCTGCCCACAACCTGATCAACACCTGACAAATCTCCCCCCCAAACCTCCCAAAATCCCAACCAAAACCTCCCAAAGCCCTAGAGAAGAACTTGGCCAAGTCCTGGCCCAAGCCAGAACAACTCCTGACCAAATCCTGAACAAAACCTCCCAAAGTCCCAAGGAGGAACTTGGCCAAATCCTTTCCAAATCCCCCCAAAACCTCCCAAATCCTGCACCAACCCCCCACAACCTGATCCAAACCTCCCAAATCCTAATCAAAACCTCCCAAATTCTGGGCAGGATTTGGCAAACCCTGCTTCAATCCAGAGACCAAATCCTTCCCAAATCCCCACCTAACCTCCTAAATCCTACCCCAAACCTCCCAAAGTCTTAGGGAGGAACTTGGCCAAAGCCTGACAAATTCCCCCCAAAACCTACCAAATGCTGTACAGAACTTGGCCAAATCCTGGCCCAAAACAAGACCAAAACCTCCCAAATCCTTACCCAATCCCCCCAAAGACCCAGGGAGGAACTTGGTCAAATCCAGGCCAAATTCCCCCCAAAACCTCCCAAATCCTGCACCAACCCCCCACAGCCTGACCCAAACCTCCCAAATCCTTCCCCAAAACCTCCCATAGTCCAAAGGAAGAACTGGGCCAAATCCTTACAACTTGCCCCCAAAACCTCCTCACTCCTGTCCCAACCATCCTCTTAATAATTAATAAAAGACCTAAGAGGCCTGATACAGAAAATTAATGAAGCTAATAATCCTACTAATAATGATTAATAATATGGCTAATAATCTAAATAAAGTTAATGATTAACAATAGAGCTTATAGTCCTGCTAATAATGATAAATAATATGGCTACTAGTCTAAATAATTATAACAGTAATAACTAAGAGAGCTAAAAGTTCCCCTAATAATAAATAATAGAGGTAATAGTACTGGTAATGATTAATACTGGAGCTACAATCAGGCTAATGATGATAAATAACATGGCTAAGAGTCTTACTAGTACCAATAATAAAACTTAGTGCTAATAATCATGCTAATCATAAAGAACAGAGCTAATATTCCTGTGAATAGCAATCAAGGGAGCTAATAATCCTGCTTATATTGATAAATACGATGGCTAATAGCCTTAATAATGGTAAAAATAATGGAGCTACTAGTCCTGATAATAACAACAACTAATAGAGCTAATAATCCTGATAACACTGATAAATAACACAACTAATTATCCAAATACGGCTAACAATTAATAGTAGAGCTAAGAGCCCTGCTAATCATAACTAATAGAGCTAAGAGTCCTGATAATGGTTAATAGAGGTAAGAGTCCTGGGAATAAAAATTAATATAGCTAATAATCCTGTTCACAATTAATAATAGAGCTAATACACCTGCTAAGAATAATTAATAGAGGTAATAATACTGCTAATAATAATTAATAGAGCTTATAAACCTGCTAACACCAAAACAATATTATGGCTAATAATATTAACTATGGCAAAAATTAATCATAGAGCTAATAATACTGCGAATAATAATTCATAGAACTAATAATCTTGCTAATACCTATAAATAATACAGCTAAACATCTTAACTATGGCACTAATTCTAATAGAGCTAATGATACAGTTAATAATTCTTACTACAGCTAATACCTACAAATAATATGGCTAATAATCCTAACTATGGCAATAATTAATAAGAGAGATAATTATCCTGGTAATAACAATTAATGGAGTTAATAATCCTGCTAATACCTATTAATAATATGGCTGTTAATTTTATCTATGGCTATAAATAATGATAGATATAATTATGCTGGGAATAATAATTAATGGATGTAATAATCCTGCTAATAGCTATAAATAATATGCCTAATAATCCTAACTATGGTAATAATTAAAAATAGAGCTAATAATCCTGCTAATAATAATTTATAGAGCTAACAATCCTGCTGACATTGATAAATAATATGTGCAATATTCTTAATTATGGTAATAATTAATAATAGAGCTTATCGTCCTATTACTACTAATAAATAATAGTGCTAATGATAGTAATTATCATTAATGGAGCTAATAGTTCTTCTAACAGTAATTAATGGAGCTAATAATCCTGCTAATTGTGATAAATAATATGGCTAAGAGTCTTAATACTACTACTACTTATAATAATACCAATAACTAACAGAGCTAAAAGTCCTCCTAATAATAACTAATAGAGCTAACATTCCTGCTGGGGATTAATACTAGAGCTAGAATCAGGCTAAGAATGATAAACAATATGGCTAAGAGCCTGAGAAATAAGAAGAAGAACAAAGAATTAGAGCTAAAATTCCTGCTAATAATAAGTAATGGAGTTAAGGTTCCTGCTAATACTGATAAATACTATGGCTAATAATCTGACTTATGGTAATAGTTAATAACAGACCTAATAACACCACCAATGCTAATGTTTAAAAGAGCTAAGAATCCTGCTAACATTGATGAATAATACGGCTAAGCATCTTAATAACGGAAATAATTAATAATAGAGCTAAGAATCCCACAAATATTGAGTAATGGCGCTAATAATCCTGTTAATAATAAATACACCTCTTAATAGCTAATAATAGAGTTAGTAGTCATACTTAAAAGACCTAATAATAATTAATGCACCTAATAGTTCTGCTAATACTGATAAATAATGTGGCTATAAGTCTTAATAAGATAATAAATAATAGAGCTAAAAGACTTCCTAATAATAACTAATAGAGATTACTAATACAGCTAACAGCCCTGCTAGGGATTAATTATGGAGCTATAGTCCGAATAATGGTAATAATTAATAAGAGAGCTGGTAGTCCTGCTGAAAATAATTGATAGAGATAATAAACCTGCTAATAATTATAAATAATCTGGCTAATAAAACTACTAACAATAATCAAGATAATCATCATCATCATTAAAAAAAAAACCATCTAATTGTGCTGCTAATAACAACAGGGCTAATAATCCTGCTGAGGATTACTATCAGGGGATCCCCACAGAGGACCTCACAGCCTCCCAGAGACGTCTCCTGACCAAGCCCTGACCAAAACCTTCCAAATATTGAGCAGAACCTGACCCAAGCCACACCAAAACCTCCCAAGTCCTTCCCAAACCCTTCCCAAAGTCCTAGGGAAGAACTTGGCCAAATCCTGACCAATTCCCCCCAACACTTCCTCAATCCTCCCCCAACCCCCCAGGACCACACCAAAACCTCCCAAATCCTCAGCTCAACCTCACCAAATCCTCACCCAATCCACACCAAAACCACCCAAACCCTCCTGAAGCCTTTCCCAACCTGACCAAATCCTGACCCAACAAAGACTAAAACCTTCCATACCCTTCCCAAAACCTCCCAAAGTCCTAGGAAGGAAGTTGGCCAAATTCAGACCAAATTGCCCCCAACACTTCCTCAATCCATTCCCAACTCCCCAATAACCTCACCCAAACCTCCCAAGCTCTAACCAAGACCTTCCAAACCTGGGCACAACCTGACCAAGTCCTGACAAATTCCACCCAAAACCTCCCAAATCCTGCACCAACCCACCACAACCTGAACCAAACCTCCCAAATCCTCAACAAAACCTCCAAAGTCCCAAAGAGGAACTTGGCCAAATGCTGACAAATTCCCCCAAAACCTCCTGTGTTAGGTTAATGCCCATTCTGGGAACAAAAAACCCAAGCAGGGTGGAGGGCTTGAGGGGACTTTACCCTCCCTGCAGGGCGTTGCTCCCCTGGGAAGCTGACTCTGTTCCACTCCCCCCTCCCTGCCCAGCTAGGCTAGAAAAAGCAGGACATCGTAGCTGTTGGCTCTCCTTTTGGCTCCTGCCTCTGCTGGATGAGAGCCACTGTAGCTGCCCTCCTGCTCCTCTGCCACATGGTCACACCTGATCCTTCTCCATGCTGCGTTCTCAGAGAAAGACTGGTTTTGTATTTGTCCCTTTTTTTGTCCCACTCCCATCCATCCTTCTCCCTTGCCCCTGTGAACCTTTCCTGTTATTGTTATATATATATATATTGTTTAAAGACAACTCTTTACCTCTCTACTTCCAAGCCGACTCCAAATTATTGCCTGGTGGATTTATCCTTCCTTTTCTCCCCTCTCTGTTGGGAGGGAGGAGGGGGGAGTGGGGGAGAGATTCTCAGCCTTGCCCCCATCTGAGCTCTTAACTCCCAGTTAAGGCTCAAACCACCACACCTCCCAAATCCTGCACCAACCCCCACAGCCTGACCCAAACCTACCACATCCTGAACAAAACCTCCCAAATTCAGGCCAGCATTTCACCAAAGCTTGCTTCAATCCAGAGACCAAATCCTCAGCAAATCCACCCCTAACCTCCCAAATCTTGAACAAAGCTTCCTCAATCCTGTCCCAGTCATCCAAAACCTGGCCCAAACCTCCCAAGCTCCAACCAAGCCCTCCAAAACCTGGCCACAACCTCACCAACTCCTCACAAATTATTCCCAAAACTACCCAAATCCTTCCCAAAAACTATCAAAGTCCTAAGGGAAGAACTTGGCCAAATCCAGACAAATTCTCCCCAAAACCTCCCCAATCCTGAACAAACCCTCCCGAAGTCCTAGGAAAGAACTTGGCCAAATCCTCACCAATTCCCCCCAACACTTCCTCAATCCTACCCCAACCCCCCACAATCTCAACACAACCTCCCAAATCCTTAGCTCAACCTCAACAAACCCTCACCCAATCCACACCAAAACCTCCTAAAACCTCCTGAGACCTTTCCCAACCTCCAAGCCGCTCACCAAAAGCATCAAACACTTCCCAAAGCCTCAGCACAACTTGCCCAAGGCCTGGCCCAATCCTGACCACAGCCTGATCAAAACTTCCCAATTAGAGAGCTCAGACCAAAAACTTCCCAAAACCTTCTCAAACCCTTCCCAAAACCTCAAAAAGTCCCAGGGAGGAACTTGGACAAAGCCTGACAAATTCCCCCCAAAACCTACCAAATCCTGCACCAACCCCCCACAACCTCACCCAAACCTCTCAAATCCTTCCCTAAACCACCCACATTCTGGGTAGGATTTCACCAAAGCCTGGTCTAATCCAGAGACCAAATCCTTACCAAATCCCCACAAACCCTCCCAAATCCTGCCCAAAACCTCAAAAAGTCCCAGGGAGGAACTTGCCCAAACCCTGACAAATTCCTCCCAAACCAACCAAATGCTGTACAGAACATGGCCAAATCCTGCCTAAACGAGATCAAAATTGTCCAAATCCTTCACCAAACCTCCCAAAGTGGAACTTGGCCAAATCCTGACAAGTTCCACCCAAAAGGTGCTCAATCCTATCAAAAACCCCAACAACCTGACCCAATCCTGACAAAATCTCCCCAAAACCTCCCAAATCCTACCCGAAACCTCCCAACCCCCCACAACCTGACCCAAACTTCCTAATGTCCTAGGGAAGAACTTGGCCAAGTCCTGGACCAAGACAGAACAAAACCGGACCAAATCCTGCCCCAAAATGTCCCAAAGTCCCAGGAAGGAATTTGGCCAAGTCCTGACCAAATTCCCCCCTAAACTTCCTCAATCCTGTCCCAAACCCCCACAACCTGACCAAAACCTCTCAAATCCTACCCAAAATCCACTCTAATCCTGATCCAACCACCCACAATCTGAGCCAACCCTTACAAGCTCTAACCAAGACCTCCCAAACCCGGGCACAACCTGACCAAATCCTGACAAATCCTGACACAAAACCTCCCAAATCCTTCCCCTAACCTCCCAAACTCCCAGGGAGGAACTTGGCCAAGTCCTGGCGCAAAGCAGAACAACTCCTGACCAAATCCTGCCCAAAACCTCCCAAAGTCCTAGGGAGGAACTTGGTCAAATCCTGACCAATTCCCCCCAACACTTCCTCAATCCTTTCCCAACCCTCCACAACCTGACCACAACCTCCCAGACCCTGGGCACGGAGTCCTCCAAATCCTTCTTCCTAGAGCTGAGAGTCCTGCTAAGGATTACTAAAGCTAATAGCCCTGCTGCTGAGAATGAATGCTGCTAATGATCCTGCTGGGAGGGATCGACACCATGGCTGCAGTGGGGTTGGGGGTGTTGTTGTTGTTGTTGTTGTTGTTATTATTATTATTATTATTATTATTATTATTATTCTTATTATCATCATCATCATCATCATCATCATCATCATTGTACAGAGCTAAAAGTCCTCCTAACAATTACTAATAGAGCTAAGAATCCTGCTAATATTAAGTAATGGCACTAACAATCCTGCCTATAATTAATAAGAGAGCTAACAGTCCTGCTACCAATACTTAGATGAGCTAATAATCCTCTTAATAACTTATAAAAGACCTAACAGTCCTGCGAAGAATAATTCATAGAGCTTATAATACTGCTAATACTCATAAATAATACAGCTAATAATCTAAATAATGTTAATAATTAACAATAGAGCTTATAGTCCTGCTAATTATGATACATAATATGGCTAATAGTCTAAATAATTATAACAGTAATAACTAAGAGAGCTAAAAGTCCTGCAAATAATAACTAATAGAGCTAATAGTACTGGTAATGATTAATACTGGAGCTACAATCAGGCTAATAATGATAAATAACATGGCTAGGAGTCTTACTGCTAATAATAATAAAACTTAGCGCTCATAATCATGGTAATCGTTAAGATCAGAGCTAATATTCCTGCTAATAACAATCAAGGGAGGTAATAATTCTGCTTATATTGAGTAATACGATGGCTAATAGCCTTAATAATGGTAATAATAATGGAGTTAATAGTCCTGATAATAACAACTAATAGAGCTAATAATCCTGCTAATATTGATAAATAACACAACTTATAATCCAAATACTGCTAATAATTAATAGTAGAGCTAAGAGCCCTGCTAATCATAACTAATAGAGCTAAAAGTCCTGCTAATGGTTAATAGAGTTAAGGGTCCTGGGAATAAAAATTAATAGAGCTAATAATCCTGTTCACAATTAGCAATAGAGCTAATACACCAGCTAAGAATAACTAGTAGCACTAATAAAAATGCAAATAATAATAATTAATAGGTCTAATAATCCTGCTAATACCTATAAGTTGGCTAATAATCTCAACTATGGAAATAATTAATAATAGATCTAATTATCCAAATATCTCGGTAATAATAATTAATGGAGCTAATTATCCTGCTAATACCTATACATAATATGGCTAATAATTTTAACTATGGCAATAATTAATATTAGAGGTAATAATATTCCTAATAATAATTAATAGATCTAACAATCCTGCCAATACCTATAAATAATGTGGATAATAATCTTAGCTACTGCAATAATTAATAATGGACCTAATTATACCATTATCCTGGTAATTATAATTAATGGAGCTAATAATAAGCTAATACCTATAAATAAAATGGCTAATAATCTTGACTATGGAAATAATTAATAATACAGCTAATAATACTGCCAATAATAATTAATAGAACTAATAATCCTGCTAATACCTATAAATTGTGTGGCTAGTAATCTTAACTATGACAATAATAATAGAGCTAATAATACTGGTAATAATTATTAATGGAGCTAATAATCCTGCAAATACCGATAACTAAAAAAGCTAATAATCTTAACTGTGGCAATAATTAATAATAGAGCTAATAATTCTAATAATGATTAATAGAGCTAATAATACCACTAACATGTCTAATAATCTTAATTATGGTAATAATTAATAATAGTGCTTATAGTCCTATTACTAGTAATAACAAATAGTGCTAATAATGGTAATTATAATCAATGGAGCTAATAGTTCTGATATCAGCAATTAATGGAGTTAATAATCTTGCTCATAGTAATAAATAATATGGCATATAAATAATAAGTCTTAATACTACTACAAATAATACTACTACTAACAACTAAGAGAGCTAAAAGTCCTCCTAATAATAACTAATAGCGCTAACATTCCTGCTGGGGATTAATACTAGAGCTAGAATCAGGCTAAGAATGAGAAACAATTTGGCTAACAGTTATAGAATAGAATAGAATAGAATAGAATAGAATAGAATAGAATAGAATAGAATAGAATAGAATAGAATAGACCAGACCAGACCAGACCAGGTTGGAAGAGACCTTCAAGATCATCACGTCCAACCTATCATCCAACACCACCTAGTGGAGTTCTTACTATGGCCTTGCCAGTGACATGGGACATCCACTTTCTGATATTCACAAAAAGTGAGAATATAATATCCTTGGGTGCTCTATCTGCCAACTTTGAAGTTTCACTCCCCAACATGAAAGGGGGATATATTACGGATGAGCTGGGCTCACAATCTGCTGGCAACTAGAAAACTCAGGAAAGGTCAAGCTTGCTCTAACTAACCTGCTTGTGATGCTCTTGCTCAGGCAAAGTTCTCAGCAGATGTCTTTACAGTTGTCAGTAGAAGTCCTTCCCATGGAAGGACCTAAGAATTTGGTGCACTGCTTATGAACTTCATAAGAAAATTGATTTTCCTACCCAAAACCCCTACACAGCTATTCTATTATTCTATAGCTCTACTTGCTTTCTTTGCTCTTAAGCGGGGGGACTTCTCAGGATATCAGGTAGTGATAGGACTAGGGGGAATGGAATGAAGCTGGAGGTGGGGAGATTCAGGCTGGATGTGAGGAGGAGGTTCTTCATCATGAGAGTGGTGAAACCCTGGAATGGGTTGTCCAGGGAGGCGGTTGGGGTGCCATCCCTGGAGGTGTCTAAGAGCAGGCTGGATGAGGCTCTGGCCAGGCTGATCTAGTGTGGGGTAGTCCCTTCCCATGGCAGGGGGGTTGGACCTAGATGATCCTTGTGGTCCCTTCCAACCCTGACTGATACTATGACACTAAGATTTGTTTCACTGAAGTGCATTAGAATAACCTTTATTAGAATAAACCAAACCAGGTTGGAAGAGACCTTCAAGATCATCGTGTCCAACCCATCAACCAATCCAAACCACCCAAACAGCTAACCCATGGCACCAAGCACCCCATCAAGTCTCCTCCTGAACACCTCCAATGACGGCGACTCCACCACCTCCCCGGGCAGCCCATTCCAATGGGCAATCACTCTCTCTGTATAGAACTTCTTCCTAACATCCAACCTGAACCTCCCCTGGCGCAGCCTGAGACTGTGTCCTCTTGTTCTGGTACTGGCTGCCTGGGGGAAGAGACCATCATCCGCCTGTCTACAACCTCCCTTCAGGTAGTTGTAGAGAGTGATAAGGTCACCCCTGAGTCTCCTCTTCTCCAGGCTGAGCAACCCCAGCTCCCTCAGTCTTTCCTCATAGCGCTTGTGTTCCAAACTCCACACCAACTTTGTTGCTCTTCTCTGGACTCGTTCCAGCAAGTCAACATCGTTCCTAAACTGAGGGGCCCAGAACTGGACACAGCACTCAAGGTGTGGCCTAATCAGTGCAGTATACAGGGGCAGAATGACCTCCCTGCTCCTGCTGGCCACACTCTTCCTGATGCAGGCCAGGATGCCATTGGCCCTCTTGGCTGCCTGGGCACACTGCAGGCTCATGTTCAGCCTACCATCGACCAGTACCCCCAGGTCCCTCTCTGCCTGGCTGCTCTCCAGCCACTCTGACCCCAGCCTGTAGCACTACATGGGGTTGTTGTGGCCAATGTGCAGAACCCGGCACTTGGATGTGTTAAATCTCATGCCGTTGGATTCTGCCCATCTGTCCAGCCTGTCGAGGTCCCTCTGCAGAGCCTCTCTACCCTCAGTAGTAGTCTCAGTAGTAGTAGTAATAGTTAATAATAATAATAATAATAATAACAACTATAACAATCATAATAATAATAAAGCAGCTAATAGTGATGTTAATGACAATAGGGCTAATAATTCTGCTAATAATTAATATCAGGGGATTCCCCCAGAGGACCTCACAGCCACCCAGAGCTGTCTCCAGACCAAGCCCTGGCCAAACCCTTCCCAAAACCTCCCAAAGTCCTAGGGAGGACTCGGCCAAAGCAGAACAAATCTTACCCCAAACCTCCCAAATCCTCAGCTGAACCGCACCAAATCCTGACCAAAACTCCCAAAACCTCCTGAACCCTTCCCCAGTCCCCCAGAACCTGACCCAAATCTCCCAACCTCTAACCAAGACCTCGCAAACCTGGCCACAACCTGACCCAATCCTGACAAATTCCCCCCAATACTCCAAATCCTACTCAAAACCTCCCAAAGTCCCAGTGAAGAACTTGGCCAAACACCGTACAAATTCTCCCCAAAAATACCTCAGTCATTCACCAACCCCCCACAACCTGACCAAAACCTCCCAAATCCTTACCCAATCATCCCAAAGACCCAGAAGGAACTTGGTCAAATCCAGGCCAAGTTCCCCCAAAACCTCCCAAATCCTTCCCCAAAACCTCCCAACCTCTAACCAAGTTCTCCCAAACCAGGGCACAACCAGACCAAAGCCTGGCCAAATTCCCCCAAAACCTTCCTCAATCCTGCACCAACCCCCCACAGCCTGACCCAAACCTCCCAAATCCTGAACAAAACCTACCAATCTCGTAGGGAAAATCATGGTCAAAGCCTAACAAATTTCTCCCAAAGCCTCCTATATCCTGACCAAAACCTCCCAATGTCCCAGGGAGGAGGCTGGCCAAATCCAGATCAAACCCACCCCAAACCTTCTCATACCTGTCCCAACCGTCCAACAACCTCCCAACCTCTAACCAAGACCTCCCAAACCTGCCCACAACCTGACCGACTCCTGAATTCGCCCCAAAAACCTCCCAAATCCTGAACAAAACCTCCCAAAGTCCTAGGGAGAAATTTGTCCATAGCCAGACAAATATCCCCCAAAACTTCCTCAATCCTTCACCAACCCCCAAAAACCTGACCAAAACCTCCCAAGCTCTAACCAGGACCTCCCAAACTTGGCCACAAACTGACCAAATATTGACAAATACTCCCCAAAACCAACCAAATCCTGCACCAACCCCCCACAACCTGACCCAAACCTCCCAAATCCTGACCAAAACCCCCCAAATTCTGGGCAGGACGTAACCAAACACCGCTTCAATCCAGAGAATAAATCTTTACCAAATCCATACCAAAGCTCACAAATCCTGACCAAAACCTCCCAAGCTCTAACCAGAGCCAAGAGAGGAACCTGGACAATTCCTCACCAAAACCCCCAAAACTTGCACAATCCTTCCACAACCTCCCACAACCTGTCCCAAACATCGCAACGTCCTAGGGAAGAACCTGGACAAGTCCTGGCCCAAGCCAGAACAAATCCTTTCCAAATCCTTCCCCAAACATCCCAAAGTCCCAGGGAGGAAGTTGGCCAAATCCAGATCAAATCTACCAAGACTTGCTGAATCCTTCCCCAACCCCACACAGCATGACCCAAAACCTCCCAAATTCTGGGCAGGATTTGACCAAAGCCTGCTTCAATCCAGCAACAAATCCTGCACCAAATCCTCACAACACTTCCCAAATCCTGCCCAAAACCTCTCAGATCCAGGACAGAACTTGGCCAAATCCTGGCCCTAACCAGACCAAAACCTCCCAAATCTTTCCACAAAACCTCCCAACCTCTAACCAAGACCTCCCAAACCTGGCCACAACCTGACCAACTCCTGACAAATTCCCCCCAAAACCTCCCATATCCTGCACCAACCCCCCACAACCTGACCAAAACCTCCCAAATCCTTACCCAATGCGCCAGAAGTCCCAGGGAGGAAGTTGGCCAAACCCAGACCAATTCCCCTCAAAACTTCCTCAATCCTTTCACAACCACCCCATCCTGACCCAAACTTCCCAAATCCTGAAGAAAACCTCCCAAATCCTGCCCAAACCTCCCAAAGTCCCAGGGAGGAACTTGGTCAAAGCCTGACCAATTCCCCCCAACACTTCCTCAATCCTTTCCCAACCCTCCACAACCTGACCACAACCTCCCAGACCCTGGGCACGGAGTCCTCCAAATCCTTCTTCCTAGAGCTGAGAGTCTTGCTAAGGATTACTAAAGCTAATAGCCCTGCTGCTGAGAATGAATGCTGCTAATGATCCTGCTGGGAGGGATCAACACCATGGCTGCAGTGGGGTTGGGGATGGTGTTGTTGTTGTTATTATTATTATTATTATTATTATTATTATTATTATTATTATTATTATTATTATTATTATTATTATTATTATTATTCAGAGCTAAAAGTCCTCCTAATAATTACTAATGGAGCTAAGAATCCTGCAAATATTAAGTAATGGCACTAACAATCCTGCCTATAATTAATAACAGAGCTAATTGTCCTGCTAACAATACCTCTTAATAACTAATAAAAGACCTAATAGTCCTGCTAAGAATAATTAATAGATCTAACAATACTGCTAATACTGATAAATAATATGGTTAATAATCTAAATAATGTTACTAATTAACAATAGAGCTTAATGTTACTAATTAACAATAGAGCTTATAGTCCTGCTAATCATGATAAATAATATGGCTAATAGTCTAAATAATTATAACAGCAATAACTAAGAGAGCTAAAAGTCCTCCTAGCAATAACTAATAGAGCTAATAGTACTGGTAATGATTAATACTGGAGCTACAATCAGGCTAATGATGATAAATAACATGGCTAAGAGTCTTACTACTAATAATAATAAAACTTAGTGCTAATAATCATGGTAATCATTAAGATCAGAGCTAATATTCCTGCTCATAACAATCAAGGGAGCTAATCATACTGCTTATATTGAGAAATACTATGGCTAATAGCCTTAATAATTGTAACAATAATGGATCTAATAGTCCTGCTAATAATAACAACTAATAGAGCTAATAATCCTGCTAATATTGATAAATAGCATGACTAATAATCCAAATATGGCTAATAATTAATAGTAGAGCTAAGAGCCCTGCTAATCATAACTAATAGAGCTGAAAGCCTTGGTAATGGTTAATAGAGTTAAGAGTCCTGGGAATAAAAATCAGTATAGCTAATAATCCTGTTCACAATTAATAATAGAGCTGATACCTGCTAAGAAGAATAAATAATAGAGCCAATAATACTGCTAATAATAATTAATGGAGCTAATAATCCTGCTAATACTTATAAATAATATGGCCAAGGATCTCAACTATGACTATAATTAATAACAGAGCTAATGATACTGTTAATAATAATTAATGAGCTAATAATCTGGCAAATATCTAAAAATAATGTGGCCAATAATATTAACTATGGAAATAATTAATAATAGACCTAATAATACAGCTAATAATTATTAATTGAGCTAATAATCCTGCTAATACCCATAAATATTATGGCTAATAATCTTAACTATGGCAATAATTAGAAGAGAGCTAATAATCCTCCTGATAATGAGTAATATCTCCCAAATTAATATCTCCCACGGAAGAACTTGGACAAAGCCTGGAAAATTCCCCCTCAAAACCTCCCAAATCCTGCACCAACCTCCCACAACCTCACCCAAACCTCCCAAAATACTGAACAAAACCTCCCAAATTCTGGTCAGGGTTTGACCAAAGCTGCTTCAATCCAGAGACCAAATCCTGCACCAAATCCCCCCAAAACAAATCCTGCCCTAAACTTCTCCCAAAACCTCCCAGATCCTGGAAAGAACTTGGACAAATCCTGACCAAAACCAGACCAAACCTCCTTCCTCAAACCTCCCAAAGTCCCAGGGAAGAAATCGGCCAACTCCTGACAAATTCCCCCAAAAACTTCCTGAATCCTGCACCAACCCCCCACAACCTCACCCAAACCTCCCAAATCCTGAACAAAACCTCCCAAATCCTTCCCCTAATCTACCAAAGCCCTAGGGACGAACTTGGCCAAGTCCTGGACCAAGCCAGAACAACTCCTGACCAGATCCTACCCAACAACTCCCAAAGTCCTAGGGAAGAACTTAGCCAAAGCCTAACAAATACCCCTAAAACCTACCAAATCCTGTCCCAACCCCCAAAACTTGACCCAAGCCTCTCAATCTCTAACCAAGACCTCCCAAACCTGGCCACAAACTGACCAAATCCTGACAAATATCCTCCAGAACCTCCCAAATCTTCCCCAACACCCCACTACCTGACCAAAACATCCCATATCCTTTCCAAAACCTCCCAAAGAAGAACTTGCCCAAAGCCTGACAAATTCCCCCCCAAACCTCCTCGATCCTGCACCAACCTCCCACAACCTGACCCAAACCTCCCAAGCTCTAACCAGGACCTTCCAAACATGGACACAACCTGGCCCAACCCTGGCAAATTGCCACCAAAACCTCCACAATCCTTTCCCAACCCCAAAACTTAACCAAAGCCTCTCAACCTCTAACCAAGACCTCCTATACCTGGTCACAACCTGACCAAATACTGACAAATTCCCTGAAAACCTCCCATATCCTGCACCAATCCTCCAAAGCCTGACAAAACCCTCCCAAACCCTCCAAATCCTGCCCAAACTCCTACGGGAGAACTTACCAAGTCCTGGCCCAAGCCAGAACAACTCCTGACCAGATCCTGCCCAACACCTCTCAAAGTCCTAGGGAAAAACTTGGCCAAAGCCTAACAAATTCCCCCCAAACCCCCTAAATCCTCAACAAAACCTCCCAATGTCCCAGGGAGGAAGCTGGCCAAATCCTGAACAAATCCAACCCAAACCTTCTCAAACCTGTCCCAACCCCCCAAAACCTACCAACCTCTGTCCAACACCACCCAAACCTGCCCACACCCTGACCAACTCCTGACAAATTCCCCCCCAAAACCTCCCAAATCCTTCCCCTAAACTCCCAAAGTCCTAGGGAGGAACTTGGCCAAATCCTGGCCCAAGCCAGAACAACTCCTCACCAAATCCTGCCCAAAACCTCCCAAAGTCCCAGTGAAGAACTCGGCCAAACCCTGACAAATTCTCCCCAAAACTTCCTCAATCCTGCACCAACCCCCCACAACCTGACCAAAACCTCCCAAATCCTTACCCAATCATCCCAAATACCCAGGAAGGAACTTGGTCAAATCCAGGCCAAATTCCCCCCAAAACCTCCCAAATCCTGCACCAGCCCCCTACAACCTGAACCAAACCTCCCAAGCTCTAACCAAGGACTCCCAAACCTGGCCACAACCTGATCAAATCCTGACTAATTCCCCCCAAAACCTCCCAAATCCTGCACCACCCCCCCACAACCTGTCCCAAAACTCCCAAACTCCTAGGGAAGAACTTGGACAAGTCCTGGACCAAGCCACAACAAATCCTGTCCAAATCCTTCCCCAGACCTCCCAAAGACCCAGGGAGGAAGTTGGCCAAATTCAGACCAAATCCCCCAAGACTTGCTGAATCCTTCCCCAACCCCACACAGCATGACCCTAAACCTCCCAAATTCTGGGCAGGATTTGACCAAAGCCTGCTTCAATCCAGCAACAAATCCTGCAACAAATCCTCACAAAACATCACAAATACTGCACAAAATCTCCCAGATCCAGGAGAGATCTTGGCCAAATCCTGGTCCAAACCAGACCAAAACCTCCCAAATCCTTCCCCAAAACCTCCCAAGCTCTAACCAAGACCTCCCAAGCCTGCCCACAACCTGACCAACTCCTGACAAATTTCCCCCAAAACCTCCCAAATCCTGCACCAACCTCCCACAACCTGACCACAACCTCCCAAAGTCCCAGCGAGGAACTTGGCCAAAGCCTGACCAATTCCCCCCAACACTTCCTCAATCCTTTCCCAACCCTCCACAACCTGACCACAACCTCCCAGACCCTGGGCACCGAGTCCTCCAAATCCTTCTTCCTAGAGCTGAGAGTCCTGCTAAGGATTACTAAAGCTAATAGCCCTGCTGCTGAGAATGAATGCTGCTGCTGATCCTGCTGGGAGGGATCAACACCATGGCTGCAGTGGGGTTGGGGGTGTTGTTGTTGTTATTATTATTATTAAACAGAGCTAAAAGTCCTCCTAATAATTACTAATGGAGCTAAGAATCCTGCAAATGTTAAGTAATGGCACTAACAATCCTGCCTATAATTAATAAGAGAGCTAACAGTCCTGCTACCAATACTTAGATGAGCTAATAATCCTATTAATTACTAATAAAAGCCCGAATAGTCCTGCTATGAATAATTAATAGAGCTAATAATACTGCTAATACTGATAAATAATATGGCTAATTATCTAAATAATGTTAATAATTAACAATAGAGCTTATAGTCCTGCTAATAATGATAAATAATATGGCTACTAGTCTAAATAATTATAACAGCAATAACTAATGGAGCTAAAAGTCCTCCTAATAATAACTAACAGAGCTAACAGTACTGGTAATGAGTAATGCTGCAGCTACAATCAGGCTAAGTGTCTTATTTCTATTAATAATAAAACTTAGCACTAATAATCATGCTATTCATACAGAACAGAGCTAATATTCCTGCTAATAACTATTAAGGGAGCTAGTAACCCTGCTTATATTGATAAATACTATGGCTAATAGCCTTAATAATGGTAATAATAATGGAGCTAATAGTCCTGCTAATAATAACAACTAATAGAGCTAATAATCCTGCTAATATTGATAAATGACTAACAATCCAAATATGGCTAATAATTAATAGTAGAGCTAAGAGCCCTGCTAATCATAACTGAAGGAGCTAAAAGCCCTGCAAATGGTTAATAGAGTTAAGAGTCCTGGGAATAAAAATCCATATAGCTAATAATCCTGTTCACAATTAATAATAGAGCTAATACACTGGCTAAGGAGAAATGATAGAGCTAATAATATTGCTAATAATAATTAATGGAGCTAATAATCCTGCTAATACCTATAAATAATATGGCTAAGGATGTAAACTATGACTATAACTAATAACAGAGCTAATGATACTGATAATAATTAATAGAGGTAATAATCCTGCTAATACCTATAACTAAGATGGCTAATAATATCAACTATGGAAATAATTAATAATAGACCTAATTATCCAAATATCCTCATCATAATAATTAATGGAGCTAATTATCCTGCTAATACCTATAAATAATATGGCTAATAATTTTAACTATGGCAATAATTCATAATAGAGGTAATAATATTCCTAATAATAATTAATAGAGCTAACAATCTTGCCAATACCTATAAATAATGTGGATAATAATCTTAGCTACTGCAATAATTAATAATGGACCTAATTATCCTGGTAATAATAATTAATGGAGCTAATAATCCTGCTAAAACCAATAACTACGGTGGCTAAGAATGTTAACTATGGCAATAGGTAATGATAGAAATAATAAAGAAAGGTAATAATCCTGCTAATGCCTATGAATAGCAAGGCTAATAATCTCCACTATGCAATAATTAATGATAGAGCTAATTATCCTGATAATAATAACTAATGGAGCTAATTATCCTGCTAATACCTATAACTACAGTGGCTATTAATCATAATTATGGCAATAATTAATAATAGACCTAATTATCCAATTATCCTGGTAATACTAATTAATGGAGCTAATAATTCTGCTAATACCTATAACTAAGGTGGCTAATAATCTTTACTATGGAAATAATTAATAATAGAGCTAATAATACTGGTAATAATTATTAATGGACCTAATAATCCTGCAAATACAGATAACTAAGAAGGCTAATAATCTTAACTGTGGCAATAATTAATAATAGAGCAAATAATCCTAACAATGATTAATAGAGCTAATAATACCACTAACATGTCTAGTAACCTTAATTATGGTCATAATTAATAATAGCGCTTATAGTCCTATTACTAGTAATAACTAATAGTGCTAATAATAGTAATTATAGTCAATGGAGCTAATAGTTCCGGTATCAGCAATTAATGGAGGTAATAATCTTGCTAATAGTAATAAATCATATGGCTTATAAATAATAAGTCTTAATACTACCACTAATAATAATACTACTAATAACTAACAGAGCTAAAAGTCCTCCTAATAATAATTAATAGAGCTAACATTCCTGCTGGGGATTAATACTAGAGCTAGAATCAGGCTAAGAATGAGAAACAATATGGCTGAGTGTCTGAGAAATAATAAGAAGAACAAAGAATTAGAGCTAATATCCCTGCTAATAAGAAGTAATGGAGTAGTAGTAAGATTTAATCATCATCATCATCATCATCATCAAATAGTGATGTTAATGACAACAGGGCTAATAACTCTGCTAACAATTAATATAATCATCATCATCATCATCTAATAGTGATGTTAATGACAATAGGGCTAATAACTCTGCTAATAATTAATTTCAGGGGATTCTCCCAGAGACCCAGAGGACCTCACAGCCTCCAAGAGTTGTCTCAAGACCAAGCGTGGCCAAGCCCTTCCCAAAACCTCCCAAAGTCCCAAGGAGGAACTTGGCCACAGCCTGGCCCAATGCAGAACAAATCTTCCCCAAACCTCCCAAATCCTCAGCTGAACCTCACCAAATCCTGACCAAAACCCCCAAAACCTCCTGAACCCTTCCCCAGTCCCCCAGAACTTCAACCGAACCTCCCAACCTCTAACCAAGACCTCCCAAACCTGGGCCCAACCTGACCCAATCCTGACAAATTACCCCCAAAACCTCCCAAATCCTCCCCAAAACCTCCCAAAGTCATAGGGGAAAGTTTGGCCAAAGCCTAAAAAGTTCTCCCCAAAGCCTCACAAATCCTGACCAAAACCTCCCAATGACCCAGGGAGGAAGCTGACCAAACCCTGAACAAGTCCACCCCAAACCTTCTCATACCTCTCCCAACACCCCAAAACCTCCCAACCTCTAACCAAGACCTCCCAAACCTGGCCACAACCTGACCAACTCCTGACAAATTCCCCCCAAAACCTCCCAAATCCTTCCCCAAAACCTCCCGCAGTCCTAGGGAGGAACTTGGCCATAGTCTGACAAATTCCTCCCAACACTTCCTCAATCCTGCACCAACCCCCAACAACCTGACCCAAACCTCCCAAGCTCTAACCAGGACCTCCTAAATTTGGCCACAACATGACATAATAATGGCAATAATAATGGAGCTAATAGTCCTGTTAATAATAACAACTACTAGAGCTAATAATTCACCTAATATTGATTAAGAACACAACTAATAATCCAAATATGGCTAATCATTAATAGGAGAGCTAAGAGCCCTGCTAACCATATCTAATAGAGCTAAAAGTCTTGCTAATGCTTAATAAAGTTAAGAGTCCTCAGAATAAATTTAATATAGCTAATAATCCTGTTAACAATTAATAATAGAGCAAATAAACCTGCTAAGAATCATTAATAGAGCTAATATTACTGCTAATACTAATAATTCAAAAAGCTAATAATCCTGCTAATACCTATAACTAAATTGGCTAATAATCTCAACTCTGGAAATAATTATAGACCTAATTAGCCAATTATCCTGAAAATAATAATTAATGGAGCTCATACTCCTGCTAATATCTATAAATAATGTGGCTAATAATCTTAACCATGGAAATAATTCATAATAGAAGTACTAATACTCCTAATAATAATTAATAGAGCTAAAAATCCTGCCAATACCTATAAATAATGTGGATAATAATCTTAGCTATTGCAATAATTAATAATGGATGTAATTATCCAATTATCCTGTTAATAATAGTTAATGGAGCTAATAATCCTGCTAAAACCTATAACTAAGGTGGCTAATAATCTTAACTATGGCAATAATTAATAAGAGAGCTAATAATACAGCTAATACTTATTAATGGAGCGAATTATCCTGCTAATACCTCAAAATAATGTGGCTAATAATCTTAACTATGGCAACAATTAATAATAGAACTAAAAAACCTGCTAATTATAATTATTGGAGCTAATAATACTGGTAACATTGATACATAATAGGTCTAATAATCTTAATGATGGTAATAATTAATAATAGAGATTATAGTCCTATTACTACTAATAACTACTAGTGCTACTAATAGTAATTATAATTAATGGAGTTAATAAACCTGCTAATAGTGATAAATAATATGGCTAAAGGCTAAAGACCACAACTAATAATAATAATAATACCAATAACTAACAGAGCTAAAAGTCCTCCTAATAATAACTAATAGAGCTAACATTCCTGCTGGGGATTAATACTAGAGCTATAATCAGGCTAAGAATGAGAAACAATATGGCTAAGAGTCTGAGAAATAATAATAAGTAATGGAGATAATATTCCTGCTAACACTGATAAATACTATGGCTAATCATCTGACTTATGGTAACAGTTAATAACAGACCTAATAACACCACTGATGCTAATGTTTAAAAGAGCTAAGAATCCTGCTAACATTGATGAATAATATGGCTAAGCATCTTAATAAAGGAAAGAATTCATAATAGAGCTAAGAATCCCACAAATATTGAGTAATGGTGCTAATAACCCTGTGAATAATTAATAACAGAGCTAATACTCCTCTTAACAACTAATTACACAGCGAACAGTAATACTAATACTTAAAAGAGCTAATAATAATTAATTAAAATAATAAATAATAAAAAATAGCTAATAGTCCTGCTAATACTGATAAATAATGTGCCTAATAGTCTTAATAAGATAATAAATAATAGAGCTAAAAGACTTCCTAATAATAACTAAGAGAGATAATTACTAATACAGCTAACAGTCCTGCTAGGGATTAATTATAGAGCTATAGTCCTAATAATGGTAACAATTAAGAATAGAGCTGGTAGTAGCTACAGAAAACAATTGACAGAGCTAATAACCCTGCTAATAAAAATAGATAATGTGGCCAGTAATCCTGCTAATAATGATAAACAATGTGGCTAACAGTTATAGTCTCAGTAGTAGGAGTAGTAGTAATAATAATAATAATAATAATAATAATAATAATAACAACAACAACAACCATAATAAAGCAGCTAATAGTCATATTAATGACAATAGGGCTAATAATTCTGCTAATAATTAATATCAGGGAATTCCCCCAGAGGAACTCACAGCCTCCCAGAGCTGTCTCCAGACCAAGCCCTGGCCAAACCCTTCCCAAAACCTCCCAAAGTCCTAGGGAGGACTCGGTCAAAGCAGAACAAATCTTACCCCAAACCTCCCAAATCCTCAGCTGAACCTCACCAAATCCTGACCAAAACCTACCAAAACCTCCTGAACCATTCCCCAGTCCCCCTGAATCTGAACCAAACATCCCAAACTCTAACCAAGACCTCCCAAACCTGGGCACAACCTGGCCCAATCCTGACAAATTCCCCCCAAAACCTCCCAAATCCTGCACCAACCCCCAAAAACCTGACCCAGACCTCCCAAATCCTTCCCTAAGCCCCCCAAATTCTGGCCAGAATGTGACCAAACCCTGCTTCAATCCAGAGACTAAATCCCAACCAAACCTCACAAATCCTGCCCAAAACCTCCCGAAGTCCAAGGGAGGGACCTGGACAATTCCTTACCAAATCCCCCATGACTTGCTGAATCCTTCCCCAACCCCCCACAACCTGACCCAAAACTCCCAAACTCCTAGGGAAGAACTTGGACAAGTGCTGGACCAAGCCACAACAAATCCTGCCCAAATCCTTCCCCAGACCTCCCAAAGTCCTAGGGAGGAATTTGGCCAAATCCTGGGCAAACCAGACCAAAACCTCCCAAATCCTTCCCCAAAACGTCCAAACCTCTAACCAAGACCTCCCAAACCTGGGTACAACCTGACCAACTGCTGACCAAATCCTGCCCTAAACCTCCCAAAGTCCCAAATAGAAACTTGCCCAAAGCCTGACAATTTCCACCAAAAATTTCCTCAATCCATTCCCAACCTCCCAACTATGACTATAATTAATAATAGAGCTAATCATACTGATAATAATTAATAGAGCTAATAATCCAGCAAATGCCTATAAATAATGTGGCTAATAATATTAACTATGGAAATAATTAATTACAGACCTAATAATACAGCTAATAATAATTAATTGCACTAATAATCCTGCTAATACCTATAAATATTAGGGCTAATAACCTTAACGATGGCAATAATTAATAAGAGAGCTAATAATCCACCTAATAATAATATCTCCCAAATTAATATCTCCCAAAGTCCCAGGCAAGAACTTGGACAAAGCCTGAAAAATTCCCCCCAAAACC
This sequence comes from Melanerpes formicivorus, assembly GCF_026170545.1. Taxonomy (NCBI): domain Eukaryota; kingdom Metazoa; phylum Chordata; class Aves; order Piciformes; family Picidae; genus Melanerpes; species Melanerpes formicivorus. Next base: position 73,768 of record NW_027142643.1, on the reverse strand, counting down.
TCTCAAATCCTGCACCAACCTCCCAAGTCCTTCCCTAAACCTCCCAAATTTTGGACAGAATTTAGCCAAAGATTGGTTCAATCCAGAGACCAAATTCTCTCCAAATCTGCACAACCACCTCCCAAAGTCCTAGGGAAGAACTTCACCAAGTCCTGGCCCAAGCCAGAACAAATCCTGGCAAATCCTGCCCCAAACCTCCCAATGACCCAGGGAGCAAGTTAGCCAAAGCCTGTCCAAATCCCCACAAAACCTTCCAAATCCTGCCCAAAACCTCCCAATGTCCTATGAGGGAACTTGGACAAAGCCTGACAAATTCCCCCAAACCTACCAAATGCTGTACAGAACTTGACCAAATCCTGGCCCAAATGAGACCAAAACCTCCCAAATCCTTCCCAAATCCTCCCAAAGTCCCAAAGAGGAACTTGGCCAAAACCTGAGAAATTCCACCCAAAAGGTCCTCAATCCTATCAAAAACCCCAAGAACCTGACCCAATCCTGACAAAATCTCCCTAAAACCTCCCAAATCCTGCACCAATCCCCCACAACTTGACCCAAAAGTCCCAAATCCACAACAAAACCTCCCCAAATTCTGGGCACGATGTGACCAAACCCTGCTTCAAATCCAGAGACCAAATCACAGCAACCCCCCCCAAAACCTCCCAAATCCTCACCAAAACCTCCCAAAGCACCGGGTAGGAAGTTGTCCAAACCCTGACCTAATCTCCCCTAAATCTCCTCATTCCTGCACTAACCCCCAAATCTTGACTAAAACTTCCCAAATCCTTCCCCAAACCTCCCAAAGTCCCAGGGAGGAACTTGGCCAAATCCAGACCAATTCCCCTCAAAACCCTTCCTCAATCCTTTCCCAACCCTCCAGAACCTGACCCAAACCTCTCAAATTCTGGCCAGGATTTGACCATAGCCTGCTTCCATCCACAGACCAAATTCTCACCAAATCCCCACATACACCTCCCAGATCCTGCCCCTAAACCTCCCTAAGTCCTAGGGAACAACTTCCCAAGTCCTAGCACAAGCCAGGACAAACTCCTGACCAGATCCTTCCCAACAACTCCCAAAGCCTAACAAATACCCTCCTTAAACCTCCACAATCCTGCACCAACCCCCCACAACCTGACCAAAACCTCCCAAATCCTACCCAAAATCCCCTCAATCCTGTCCCAACCACCCACAACTTGACCCAACCCTCCCAAGCTCTAACCAAGACCTCCCAAACCTGGGCACAATCTGACCAAATCCTGACAAATTCTGACGCAAAAACCTCCCAAATCCTGCCCCAAACCTTCCAAAGTCCAAGGGAGGAATTTGGCCAAGTCCTAGCCCAAGCCTGACCAACTCGTGACCAAATCCTGCCCAAAACCTCCCAAAGTCGCAAAGAGGAACTTGCCCAAAGCAAGATAATTTTCACCAAAAATTTCCTCAATCCATTCCCAACCCCCAAAAACCTGACCAAAACCTCCTAAGCTCTAACCAAGACCTCCCAAACCTGGCCACAATCTGACCAATTCCTGACAAATTCCCTGCAACACCTCCCAAATCCTGTCCCAACCCCCCACAACCTGACCCAAACCTCCCAAATCCTGAACAAAACCTCCCAAATTCTGGGCAGGATTTGACCAAAGCCTGCTTCAATCCAGAGACCAAATGCTGCACCAAATCCTCACAACACTTCCCAAATCCTGCCCAAAACCTCCCAGATCCAGGACAGAACTTGGCCAAATCCTGGTCCACACCAGACCAAAATCTCCCAAATCCTGACCCAAACCTCCCAAAGTCCCAGGGAGGAACTTGGCCAAAGCCTGACCAATTCCCCCCCAACACTTCCTCAATCCTTTCCCAACCCTCCACAACCTGACCCCCCCACATCCTGACCCAAACCACCCAAACCCTGAACAAAACCTCCCATAGTCCTAGGGAGGAACTTGGCCAAGTCCCGGCCCAAGCCAGAACAACTCCTGACCAAATCCTGCCAATACCCTCCAAAAGTCCCAGGGAAGAACTCGGACAAATCCCTGACAAATTCCCCCCAAAACCTCCCAAATCCTGACCAACCCCAAAAAACCTGACCAAAACCTCCCGAATCCTTACCCAATCCTCCCAAAGTCCCAGGGAGGAACTTGGTCAAATCCAGGCCAAATTCCACCCAAAACCTTCCAAATCCGGCACCAAACCCCCACAACCTAACCCAAACCTCCCAAATTCTCAACAAAACCTCTTAAAGTCCTAGGGAAGAACTTGGCCAAGTCCTGGCCCAAGCCAGAACAACTCCTGACCAAATCCTGCCCCAAAACCTCCCAAAATCCTAGTGAAGAACTTTGCCAAAGCCTGACAAATTCCCCCCTAAACTTCCTCAATCCTGTCCCAAACCCCCAAACCCTGACCCAAACCTCTCAAATTCTGGCCAGGATTTGACCATAGCCTGCTTCCATCCACAGACCAAATTCTCACCAAATCCCCACAAACACCTCCCAGATCCTGCCACAAAACCTCCCTAAGTCCTAGGAACAACTTCCCAAGTCCTAGTGCAAGCCAGGACAACTCCTGACCAGATCCTTCCCAACAACTCCCAAAGCCTAACAAATACCCCCTAAAAACCTCCCAAATCCTGCACCAACCTCCCACAACTTGACCAAAACCTCCCAAATCCTACCCAAAACCCCCTCAATCCTGTCCCAACCACCCACAACCTGACCCAACCCTTCAAAGCTCTAACCAAGACCCTCCCAAACCTGGGCACAACCTGACCCAATCCTGACAAATCCTGACACAAAACCTCCCAAATGCCTCCCCTAACCTCCCAAAGTCCCTAGGAGGAACTTGGCCCAAAGCCTGAACAAATCACCCCAAACCTACCAAAGGCTGTATAGAACTTGGCCAAATCCAGGCCCAAACGAGACCAAAACCTCCCCAAATCCTTCCTTAAACCTCCCAAAGTCCCAAAGAGAACTTGGCCAAATTCTGACAATTTCAGCAAAAATTTCCTCAATCCTATCCCAATCCCCCAACAACCTGACCCAAACTTCCCAAGCTCTAACCAAGACCTCCCAAACCTGCCCACAACCTGACCAATTCCTGACCAAAATTCCCCTCAAAAACTCCGAAACCCTGCACCAATCCCCCACAACCTGACCCAAACCTCCCAAATCCTGTACAAAACCTCCCAAATTCTGGGCAGGATTTGACCAAAGCTGCTTCAATCCAGAGACCTCCCAAACCCTGCACCAAATCCTCACAAAACTTCCTAAACCCTTTACAAAACCTCCCAGATCCAGGACAGAACTTGGCCAAATTCTGGTCCAAACCAGACCAAAACCTCCCAAATCCTTTCCCAAAACCTCCCAAAGTCCTAGCGAAGAACTTGGCTAAACCCTGACAAATTCCCCCCAAAACTTCCTCAATCCTGTCCCAACCCCCCAAAACCTGACCCAAACCTCCCAAGCTCTATCCAAGACCTCCCAAACCTGGCCACAACCTGAACCAACCCTGACAAATTCCCCTCAAAACCTCCACAATCCTGCACCAACGCCCCACAACCTGCCCCAAATCTCCCAAACCCTGGGCAGGATGTGAACAAATCCTGCACCAACCCACAACATATCCTCACCAAATAATGACAAAAACCTCCCAATGTCCTATGGAAGAACCCAAATCCTCAACAAATTGCCCCCAAAGCTTCCTCAATCCTGCCCATACCCTCCAAAACCTCCCAAGCTCTAACCAAGACCTCCTAAACCTGCCCACAACCTGAAACCAATCCTGACAAATTCCCCCCAAAACCTCCCAAATCCTGCACCAACCCCCCCACAACCTGACCCAAACTACCCAAATCCTGCCCAACACCTCCCAAAGTCCTAGTGAAGAATTTGGCCAAGTCCTGGCCCAAGCCAGAACAACTCCTGACTAAATCCTGCCCCAAACCTCCCAAACTCCTAGAGAGAAAATTGGCCAAATCCAGACTTGCTGAATCCATCCCCAACCCCCCACAACCTGACCCAAACCTCCCAAACTCTGAGCTGAAGGTCCCAAAGACATAGGGAATATCTTGGTCGAATCCTGACAAATTCCTAACAATGCTTCCTCAATCCTGTCCCAACCCCCAACAACCTGATCCAAACCTCCCAACCCCTAACCAAGACCTCCCAAACATGGCCAGCCACAACCTGAACAAATCCTGACAAATTCCCCCCAAAACCTCCCAAATCCTGCACCAATCCCCCACGACCTCACCCAAACCTCCCAAATCCTTCCCCAAACCTCCCTCCCAACCCTCCACAACCTGACCACAACCTCCCAGACCCTGGGCACGGAGTCCTCCAAATCCTTCTTCCTAGAGCTGAGAGTCCTGCTAAGGATTACTAAAGCTAATAGCCCTGCTGCTGAGAATGAATGCTGCTAATGATCCTGCTGGGAGGGATCAACACCATGGCTGCAGTGGGGTTAGTGTTGTTATTGTTGTTATTATTATTATTATTATCATTATTATTGTACAGAGCTAAAAGTCCTCCTAATAATTACTAATAGATCTAAGAATCCTGCTAATATTAAGTAATGGCACTAACAATCCTGCCTATAATTAATAAGAGAGCTAACAGTCCTTCTAACAATACGTAGATGAGTAAATAATCCTATTCATAACTAATAACAGACCTAATAGTCCTGCTAAGAATAATTAATAGAGCTAATAATACTGCTAATACTGAAAAATAATACGGCTAATAGTCTGAATAATTATTACAGCAATAACTAATAGAGCTAAAAGTCCAACTAATAATAACTAACAGAGCTAATAGTACTGGTAATGATTAATACTGGAGCTACAATCAGGCTAATAATGATAAATAACATGGCTAAGAGCCTTACTAGTGTGGTGGGTTAAGGCCTTTTGCTGAAAACAAAAGAACAAAGCAGGGTGGAGGCCTTGCGGGTACTTTACCCTCCCTGCAGGGCGCTGCCCCTGACAAAGCTGACTCTGTTCCACTCCCCCCTCCCTGCCCAGCTAGGCTAGAAAAAGCAGGACATCATAGCTGTGGGATCTCCTTTTGGGCTCCTGCCTCTGCTGGATGAGAGCCACTGCAGCTGCCCTCCTGCTCCTCAGCCACGTGGCCGCACCTGATCCTTTTCCCTGCTGCCTCCGCACCTCCTCAGAGAGAGACTGGTTTTGTACTACTCTTTTCTGTCCCCCTCCCATCCATTCTTGCTCCTTGCCCTTGGGAACTTTTTTTCCCTGTTATTGTCATATATATATAATTGAAAGAGAAATTCTTCACCTCTCTACTTCCAAGCTGACTCCAGATTGTTGTTTAGTGGATTTGCTCCTTACTCCTTTTTATTCCCTCTCCCTGTTCAGAGGGAGGAGGGGGGGGAGTGGGGAAGAGATTCTCAGCCTTTTCCCCATTTGAGCTTTTAACTCCCAGTTAAGGCTCAAACCACTACAACTAGGAATAATAATAAAACTTAGCACTAATAATCATGCTAATCATAAAGATCAGAGCTAATATTCCTGCTAACAACAATCAAGGGAGATAATAATTCTGCTTCTATTGAGAAATACTATGGCTAATAGCCTTAATAATGGTAACTATAATGGAGCTAATAGTCCTGCTAATAACAACAACTAATAGAGCTAACAATCCAGCTAATATTGATAAATAGTATGACTAATAATCCAAATATGGCTAATAATTAATAGGAGAGATAAGAGCAATGCTAATCATGACTAATGGAGCTAAAAGCCCTGCTAATGGTTAACAGAGTTAAGAGTCCTGGGAATAAAAATCAATATCGCTAATAATCCTGTTCACAATTAATAATAGAGCTAATACAGCAGCTAAGAATAAATCATAGAGCTAATAATACTGCTAATAATAATTATTGGAGTCAATAATCCTGCTAATACCTATAAATAATATGGCTAAGGATCTCAACTATGACTATATTTAATAATAGAGCTAATCATACTGATAATAATTAATCGAGCTAATAATCCAGCAAATACCTATAAATAATGTGGCTAATAATATTAACTATGGAAATCATCTTAACTATGGCAATAATTAATAAGAGAACTAATAATCCTCCTAATAATAATTAATATCTCCCAAATTAATTTCTCCCAAAGTCCCAGGGAAGAACTTGGACAAAGCCTGACAAATTCCCCCCAAAACCTCCAAAATCCTGCACCAACCCCCCACAACCTCACCCAAACCTCCCAAATCCTTCCCTAAACCACCCACATTCTGGGCAGGATTTCACCAAAGCCTGGTTCAATCCACACACTAAATCCTTACCAAATCCCCACAAAACCTCCCAAATCATGCCCAAAACCTCCCAATATCCTATGGAGGAACTTGGACAAAGCCTGGCCCAAATGAGATCAAAACTGCCCAAATCCTTCTCCAAACCTCCCAAAGTCCCAGGGAGGAACTTGGCCAAGTCCTGAAAAAATTCCACCCAAAACTGCCTCAATCCTATCAAAAACCCCAACAACCTGACCCAACCCTGACAAAATCTCCCCAAAACCTCCCAAATCCTGCACCAATCCCCCACAACTTGACCCAAACCTCCCAAATTCTGGGCACGATGTGACCAAACCTTGCTTCAATCCAGTGACCAAATCCTCAGCAAACCCCCCCAAAACCTCCCAAACCCTGACCAAAACCTCCCAAAGTACCGGGTAGGAAGTTGTCCAAAGCCTGACCTAATCCCCCCTAAATCTCCTGAATCCTCCACCAACCCCCAAATCCTGACAAAAACTTCCCAAATCCTTCCCCAAACCTCCCAAAGTCCCAGGGAGGAAGTTGGCCAAATTCAGACCAAATTCCCCCCAACACTTCATCAATCCTATCCCAAACCTCCAACAACCTGTCCAAATTCTCCCAACCACTAACCAAGACCTTCCAAACCTGGCAATAACCTGACCAACCCCTGACAAATTCCCCCCAAAACCTCCCAAATCCTGCACCAACCCCCCACAACTCCTGACCAGATCCTGCCCTAAACCTCCCAAACTCGTAGGGAAAGCCTTGGCCAAAGCCTAACAAATTCCCCCCAAAGCCTCCTAAATGCTGACCAAAATCTCCCAATGACCCAAGGAGTAAGCTGGCCAAATCCTGAACAAATCCACCCCAAACCTTCTCATACCTGTCCCAACCACCCAAAAGCACCCAACCTCTAACCAAGACCTCCCAAACCTGCCCACAACCTGACCAACTCCTGCTAAATTCCCCCTAAAACACCCAAATCCTATCCAAAACCTCCCAAAGTCTCAGTGAAGAACTCGGTCAAACCCTCAAAAATTCTCCCCAAAACTTCCTCAGTCCTGCACCAACCCCCCACAACCTGACCAAAACCTCCCAAATCCTTACTCAATCATCCCAAAGATCCAGGAAGGAACTTGGTCAAATCCAGGCCACATTACCCCCAAAACCTCCCAAATCCTGCACCAAACCCCCACAATGTGACCCAAACCTCCCAAGCTCTGACCAAGACCTCCCAGTCCTGGCCACAACCTGATCAAATCCTGACTAATTCCCCCCAAAACCCACCAAATGCTGTAAAGAACTTGGCCAAAACCACCCAAATCCTGCACCAACCCCCCACAACCTGTCCCAAAACTCCCAAACTCCTAGGGAAGAACTTGGACAAGTCCTGGACCAAGCCACAACAAATCCTGTCCAAATCCTTCCCCACACCTCCCAAAGTCCCAGGGAGGAACTTCGCCAAATTCAGACTAAATCCCCCAAGACTTGCTGAATCCTTCCCCAACCCCACACAGCATGACCCTAAACCTCCCAAATTTTGGGCGGGATTTGACCAAAGCCTGCTTCAATCCAGCAACAAATCCTGCAACAAATCCTCACAAAACCTCCCAAATCCTGCACAAAACCTCTTAGATCCAGGACAGAACTTGGCCAAATGCTGGCCAAATCCAGACCAAAACCTTCCAAATCCTTCCCCAAAACCTCCCAATCTCTAACCAAGACCTCCCAAACCTGGGCACAACCTGACCAAATCCTGACAAATTCCCCAAAAAACCTCCCAAATCCTTAATAAAACCTCCCAATGTCCTAGGGAGGAACTTGGACAAAGCCTGACAAATTTCTCCCAAAGCCTCCTAAATCCTGACCAGAACCTCTCTAAGTCCTACAGAGGAACTTGTCCATAGCCAGACAAATTCCCCCTAAAACGTCCTCAATCCTTCACTAACCCCCAACAACCTGACCAAAACCTCCCAAGCTCTAACCAGGACCTCCCAAATTTGAGCACAACCTGACCCAATCCTGACAAATTCCTCCCAAAACCCTCTCAATCCTTCCCCAACCCCCCAAAACCTGACCAAAGCCTCTCAACCTCTAACCAAGACCTCATAAACCTGGCCACAAACTGACCAAATATTGACAAATTCCCTCCAAAACCTCCCAAAGCCTGTACCAACCCCCCACAAGATGACCCAAACCTCCCAAATCCTGATAAAAGACCTCCCAAAGTCCTAGAGAAGAACTTGGCCCAGTCCTGGCTCAAGCCAGAACAACTCCTGACCAAATCCTGCCCAAAATCTCCCAAAGTCCCAATGAGGAAATTGACCAAATCCTGACAAATTCCCCCCAAAACTTCCTCAATCCTACACCAACCTCCCAAAATCAGACCAAAACCTCCCAAGTCCTTACTCAATCCCCCAAAAATTCAGGGAGGAAATTGGTCAAATCCAGGCCAAATTCCCCCAAAAAACCTCCCACATCCTGCACCAACCCCCCACAACCTGACCCAAACCTCCCAAACCCTGGGCAAGATGTGGACAAATCCTGCACCAACCCACAACATATCCTCACCAAATAATGACAAAAAGCTCCCAAAGTCCTATGGAAGAGCCCATATCCTCAACAAATTGCCCCCAAAGCTTCCTCAATCCTGTCCCATTCCTCCAAAACTTCCCAAGCTCTAACAAAGACCTCCCAAACCTGGCCACAAACTGAACAAATCCTGACAAATTCCCCCCAAAACCTCCCAAATCCTGACCAAAACCTCCCAAAGCACCAGGGAGGAAGTTGTCCAAAGCCTGACCTAATCCCCCCTAAATCTCCTGAATCCTCCACCAGCCCCCAAATCCTGACAAAAACTTCCCAAATCTTTTCCCAAACCTCCCAGAGTCCCCAGGAGGAAGTTGGCCAAATCCTGACCAATTCCCCTCAACACTTCCTCAATCCTTTCCCAACCCCCCCCAACATGACCCAAACTTCCCAAATCCTGAACAAAACCTCACAAATCCTTCCCCTAATCTACCAAAGTCCTAGGGACGAACTTGGCCAAATCCTGGCCCAAGCCAGAACAACTCCTCACCAAATCCTGCCCCAAAACCTCCCAAAATCCTAGTGAAGAACTTTGCCAAAGCCTGACAAATTCTCCCCAAAACTTCCTCAATCCTGTCCCAAGCCCCCAAAACCTGACCCAAACCTCTCAAATCCTGAACAAAACCTGCCAAATTCTCAGCAGGATTTGACCAAAGCTGCTTCAATCCAGAGACCAAATCCTGCACCAAATCCTCACAAAACTTTCCAAACCCTTTCCAAAACCTCCCAGATCCTGGACAGAACTTGGCCAAATCCTGGTCCAAACCGGACCAAAACCTCCCAAATCCTTTTCCAAAACCTCTCAAAGTCCTACGGACGAACTTGGCTAAACCCTGACCAATTCCCCCCAACACTTCCTCAATCCTTTCCCAACCCTCCACAACCTGACCACAACCTCCCAGACCCTGGGCACCGAGTCCTCCAAATCCTTCTTCCTAGAGCTGAGAGTCCTGCTAAGGATTACTAAAGCTAATAGCCCTGCTGCTGAGAATGAATGCTGCTAATGATCCTGCTGGGAGGCATCAACACCATGGCTGCAGTGGGGGTGTTGTTGTTATTATTATTATTATTATTATTATTATTATTATTATTATCATTATTAGTCAGAGCTAAAAGTCCTCCTAATAATTACTAATAGAGCTAAGAATCCTGCAAATATTAAGTAATGGCACTAACAATCCTGCCTATAATTAATAAGAGAGCTAACAGTCCTGCTACCAATACTTAGATGAGCTAATAATCCTCTTAATAACTAACATAAGACCTAATAGTCCTGCTAAGAATAATTAATAGAGCTAATAATACTGCTAATACTGATTAATAATATGGCTAATAATCTAAATAATGTTAATAATTAACAATAGAGTTTATAGTCCTGCTAATCATGATAAATAATATGGCAATAACTAACAGAGCTAAAAGTCCTCCTAATAATAACTAACAGAGCGAATAGTACCGGTAATGAGTAATACTGCAGCTACAATCAGGCTAATAATGATAAATAACATGGCTAAGAGTCTTACTACTACTAATAATAAAATGTAGCACTAATAACCATGCTATTCATAAAGAACAGAGCTAATATTCCTGCTAATAACAATCAAGGGAGCTAATAATTCTGCTTGTATTGAGAAATACTATGGCTAATAGCCTTAATAATGGTAATAATAATGGAGCTAATAGTCCTGCTAATAAGAACAACTAATAGAGCTAATAATCCTGCTAATATTGATAAATGACTAGCAATCCAAATATGGCTAATGATGCTAATCATACCTAATAAAGCTAAAAGTCCAGCTAATGGTTAATAGAGTTAAGAGTCCTGGGAATAAAAATCACTGTAGCTAATAATCCTGTTAACAATTAATAATAGAGCTAATACACTGGCTAAGAGTAAATCATAGAGCTAATAACATTGCTAATAATAATTAATGGAACTAATAATCCTGCTAAAACCTATAAATAATATGGCTAAGGATCTCAACTATGACTATAATTAATAATAGATATAATGATACTAATAATAGTTAATAGAGCTAATAATCCAGCAAATACATATAATAATGTGGCTAATAATATTAACAATGGAATAATTAATAATAGTCCTAATAATACAGCTACTAATAATTAATTGAGATAATAATCCTGCTAATATCTATAAATATTATGGCTAATAATCTTAACTATGGCAATAATTAATAAGAGAGCTAATAATCCTCTTAATAATAATTAATATCTCCCAAATTAATATCTCCCAAAGTCCCAGGCAAGAACTTGGACAAAGCCTGGAAAATTCCCCCCAAAACCTCCCAAATCCTGCCCCAACCCCCCACAACCTCACCCAAACTTCCCAAATCCTTCCCTAAGCCTCCCAAATTTTGGACAGAATTTAGCCAAAGATTGGTTCAATCCAGAGACCAAATACTCTCCAAATCTGCACAACCATCTCCCAAAGTCCTAGGGAAGAACTTCACCAAGTCCTGGCCCAAGCCAGAACAAATCCTGGCAAATTCTGCCCCAAACCTCCCAATGACCCAGGGAGGAAGTTGGCCAAAGCCTGTCCAAATCCCCACAAAACCTCCCAAATCCTGCCCAAAACCTTCCAATGACCCATGGAGGAACTTGGACAAAGCCTGACAAATTCCCCCCAAACCTACCAAATGCTGTACAGAACTGGGCCAAATCCTGGTCAAAACAAGACCAAAACCTCCCAAATCCTTCCCAAATCCTCCCAAAGTCCCAAAGGGGAACTTGGCCAAAACCTCCCAAATTCCACCCAAAAGGTCCTGAATCCTATCAAAAACCACAACAACCTGACCCAACCCTGACAAAATCTCCCTAAAACCTCCCAAATCCTGCACCAATCCCCCACAACTTGACCCAAACCTCCCAAATTCCGGGCAGGATGTGACCAAACCCTGCTTCAATCCAGAGACCGAATCCTCAGCAAACCCCCCCAAAACCTCCCAAATCCTGACCAAAACCTCCCAAAGCACCGGGTAGGAAGTTGTCCAAAGCCTGACCTAATCCCCCTTAAATCTCCTCAATCCTGCACCAACCCCCCACATCCTGACCAAAACTTCCCAAACACTTCCCCAAACATCCAATGTCCCAGGGAGGAAGCTGGCCAAATCCTGAACAAATCCACCCCAAACCTTCTCATACCTGTCCCAACCCTCCAAAACCTCCCAACCTCTAACCAAGATCTCCCAAACAGGCCCACAACCTCACCAACTCCTGACAAATTCCGCCCAAAACCTCCCAAATCCTGCACCTACCCCCCACAGCCTGTCCCAAACCTCCCTAATCCTCAACAAAAACTCCCAAAGTTGTAGGGAAAAATTTGGCCAAAGCCTAAAGAATTTCTCCCAAAGCCTCCTAAAACCTGGACAATTCCTCACCAAAACCCCCAAAACTTGCTGAATCCTTCCCCAACCCCCCACAGCATGATCCAAAACCTCCTAGATCCAGGACAGAACTTGGCCAAATCCTGCCCAAACCAGACCAAAACCTCACAAATCCTCCCCCAAAACCTCCAAACCTCTAACCAAGACTTCCAAAGCCGGGGCACAACCTGACCAACTCCTGACAAATTCCCCCCAAAACCCCACAAACCCTGCACCAACCCCCCACAGCCTGACCCAAACCTCCCAAATCCTGACCAAAACCTCCCAATGTCCTGCGGAGGAAGCTGGCCAAATCCAGAGCAAACCCACCCCAAACATTCTTATACCTGTCCAAACCCCCCAAAACCTCCCAACCTCTAACCGAGACCTCCCAAACCTGCCCACAGCCAGACCAATTCCTGACAAATTCCCCCCAAAACCTCCCAAAGTCCAAAGGAGGAACTTGTCCATAGCCTGACAAATTTCCCCCAAAACCTCCTCAATCCTTTCACAACCCCATAAAACCTAACCAAAGCCTCTCAACCTCTAACCATGATCTTCTAAACCTGGCCACAAACTGACCAAATATTGAAAAACCCACAACAAAACCTCCCAAATCCTGCACCAACCCCCCAAAGCCTGACAAAACACTCCCAAACCCTCCAAATCCTGCCCAAACTCCTATGTAAGAGCTTCCCAAGTCCTGGCCCAAGCCCAAACAACTTCTGACCAGATCCTGCCCAACACCTCCCAAAGTCTTAGGGAAAACCTTGGCCAAAGCCTAACAAATTCCCCACAAAGCCTCCTAAACCCTGACCTAAACCTCCCAATGACCCAGGGAGCAAGCTGGCCAAATCCTGAACAAATCCAACCCAAACCTTCTCATACCTGTCCCAACCTCCCAATCCATAACCAAGACCTCCCAAACCTGCCCACAACCTGTCCAACTCCTGACAAATTCCCCCCAAAACTCCCAAATCCTACCCAAAACCTCCCCAAAGTCCCAGTGAACAACTCGGCCAAACCCTGACAAATTCTCCCCAAAACCTCCTCATTCCCCCACAACCTGACCCAAACCTCCCAAATCCTTACACAATCATCCCAAAGACCTAGGAAGGAACTTGGTCAAATCCAGGCCAAATTACCCCCAAAACCTCCCAAATCCTGCAAAAAACCCCCACAACCTGAACCAAACCCCCCAAGCTCTAACCAAGGCCTCCCACACCTGGCCACAACCTGATCAAATCCTGACTAATTCCCCCCAAAACCTCCCAAATCCTGCACCAACACCCCAAAGCCTGACAAAACCCTCCCAAACCCTCCAAATCCTGCCCAAACTCCTGGGGAAGAACTTCACAAGTCCTGGCCCAAGCCAGAACAACTCCTCACCAGATCCTGAACAAAACCTCCCAAAGTCCTAGGGAATAAACTTGGCCAAAGCCTAACAAATTCCCCACAAAGCCTCCTAAATCCTGACCAAATCCTCCCAATGACCCAGGGAAGAAACTGGCCAAATCCTGAACAAATCCACCCCAAACCTTCTCATACCTCTCCCAACCCCCCAAAACCTACCAACCTCTGTCCAACACAACCCAAACGTGCCTGCAACCTGACCAACTCCTGACAAATTCCCCCCAAAACCTCCCAAATCCTTCCCCTAAACTCCCTAATTCCTAGGGAGGAACTTGGCCAAATCCTGGCCCAAGCCAGAACAACTCCTCACCAAATCCTGCCCAAAACCTCCCAAAGTCCCAGTGAAGAACTCGGCCAAACCCTGACAAATTCTCCCCAAAACTTCCTCAATCCTGCACCAACCCCCCACAACCTGACCAAAACCTCCCAAATCCTTACACAATCATCCCAAACACCCAGGAAGGAACTTGGTCAAATCCAGGCCACATTCCCCCCAAAACCTCCCAAAGCCTTCCCCAAAACCTCCCACAACCTGTCCCAAAACTCCCAAACTCCTAGGGAAGAACTTGGACAAGTCCTGGACCAAGCCACAACAACTCCTGATCAAATCCTTCCTCAAACCTCCCAAAGTCCTAGGAAGGACCTTGTCCACAACCAGGCAAATTCCCCCCAAAACTTCCTCAATCCTTCACCAACCCCAAAAAAACCTGACCAACACCTCCCAAGCTCTAACCAGGACCTCCCAAATTAGGGCACAACCTGACCCAATCCTGACAAATTCCCCCCAAAACCTCCCAAATCCTGCTCCAATCCCCCCACAACCTGACCCAAACATCCCAAATCCTGAAGAAGACCTCCCAAAATCCGACAGAAGAACTTGACCAAGTCCTGCCTCAAGCCAGAACAACTGCTCACCAAATCCCACCCAAAGCCTTCCAAACTCCCAATGAGGAAATTCACCAAATCCTGATATATTCCCCCCAAAACTTACTAATTCCTACATCAAACCCCAAAAACCTGACCAAAACCTCCCCAGCTCTAACCAGCACCTCCCAAATTTGTCGACAAACTGACCAAATATTGACAAATTCCCCCCAAAACCTGACAAATCCTGCACTAACCCCCCACAACCTGACCCAAACTTCCTAAGCCTAACCAAGTCCTCCCAAACCTGCCCACAACCTGACCAAATCCCAACTAATTCCCCCCAAAACCTCCCAAATCCTGCACCAACCCCCCACAACCTGTCCCAAAACTCCCAAACTCCTAGGGAAGAACTTGGACAAGTCCTGGACCAAGCCACAACAAATCCTGTCCAAATCCTTCCCCACACCTCCCAAAGTCCCAGGGAGGAACTTCGCCAAATTCAGACCAAATCCCCCAAGACTTGCTGAATCCTTCCCCAACCCCACACAGCATGACCCTAAACCTCCCAAATTCTGGCCAGGATTTGACCTAGGCCTGCTTCAATCCAGCAACAAATCCTGCAACAAATCCTCAGAGAACTTCCCAAATTCTGCCCAAAACCTCTTAGATCCAGGACAGAACATGGCCAAATCCTGACCAAACCAGACCAAAACTTTACAAATCCTTCCCCAAAACCTCCCAACCTCTAACCAAGACCTCCCAAACCTGGACACAACCTGACCAACTCCTGACAAATTCCCCCCAAAACCTCCCAAATCCTGCACCAACCCCCCACAACCTGACCAAAACCTCCCAAATCCTGACCCAAACCTCCCAAAGTTCCAGGGAGGAACTTGGCCAAAGCCTGACCAATTCCCCCCAACACTTCCTCAATCCTTTCCCAACCCTCCACAACCTGACCACAACCTCCCAGACCCTGGGCACGGAGTCCTCCAAATCCTTCTTCCTAGAGCTGAGAGTCCTGCTAAGGATTACTAAAGCTAATAGCCCTGCTGCTGAGAATGAATGCTGCTAATGATCCTGCTGGGAGGCATCAACACCATGGCTGCAGTGGGGTTGGGGGTGTTGTTGTTGCTGTTATTATTATTATTATTATTATTATTATTATTATTATTATTATTATTATTATTATTATTATTATTATTATACAGAGCAAAAAGTCCTCCTAATAGAATAGAATAGAATAGAATAGAATAAACCAGGTTGGAAGAGACCTTCAAGATCATCGCGTCCAACCTATCACCCAACACCACCTAATCAACTAACCCATGGCACCAAGCACCTGGCCACAAACTGACCAAATACTGACAAATCCCCCCCAAAACCTCCCATATCCTGCACCAACCCCCCAAAGCCTAACAAAACCCTCCCAAACCCTCCAAATCCTGCCCAAACTCCTACGGAAGAACTTCCCAAGTCCTGGCCCAAGCCACAACAACTCCTCACCAGATCCTGCCCAACACCTCCCAAAGTCTTAGGGAAAAACTTGGCCAAAGCCTAACAAATTCCCCACAAAGCCTCCTAAATCCTGACCTAAACCTCCCAATGTCCCAGGGAGGAAGCTGGCCAAATCCTCAACAAATCCACCCCAAACCTTCTCAAACCTGTCCCAACCTCCCCAAAACCTCCCAACCTCTAACCAAGACCTCCCAAACCTGCCCACAATCTGACCAACTCCTGAAAAATTCCCCCCAAAACCTCCCAAATCTGGCACCAACCCCCTACAACCTGACCCAAACCTCCCAAATCCTTACCCAATCCTCCCAAAAACCCAGGGAGGAACTTGCTCAAATCCAGGCCAAATTCCCCCAAAAAACCTCCCAATTCCTGCACCAACCCCCCACAACCTCACCCAAACCTCCCCAATCCTTCCCTAAACCCCCCAAATTCTGGGCAGGATCTGACCAAACCCTGCTTCAATCCAGAGACTAAATCCCCACCAAAACTCCCAAATCCTGACCCAAACCTCCCAAAGGCCAAGAGAGGAACCTGGACAATTCCTCACCAAAACCCCCAAAACTTGCAGAATCCTTCTCCAACCCCCCACAACCTCTCCCAAACCTCCCAAACTCCTAGGGAAGAACTTGGCTAAGTCCTGGCCCAAGCCACAGTTAAGAGTCCTCGGAATAAAGTTAATAGAGCTAATAATCCTGTTAACAATTAATAATAGAGCTAATAAACCCGCTAAGAATAATTAATAGAGCTAATATGACTGCTAATACTAGTAATTCAAAAAGCTAATAATCCTGCTAATACCTATAACTAAATTGGCTAATAATCTCAACTATGGAAAGAATTAATAATACAGCTAATAATACTCCTAATAATAATTAAGAGAGCTAACAATCCCACCAATACCTATAAATAATGTGGATAATACTCCTCTTAACAACTAATTACACAGCGAATAGTAATACTAATACTTAAAAGAGTAATAATAATTAATGCACCTAATAGTCCTGCTAATACTGATAAATAATGTGCCTAATAGTCTTAATTAGATAATAAATAATAGAGCTAAAAGACATCCTAATAATAACTAAGAGAGATAATTACCAATAGAGCTAGTAGTCCTGCTAGGGATTAATTATAGAGCTATAGTCCTAATAATAGTAATAATTAAGAATAGAGCTGGAAGTAGCTACGGAAAACAATTGACAGAGCTAATAACCCAGCTGATAAAAATAGATAATGTGGCCAATAATCCTGCTAATAATGATAAACAATGTGGCTAACAGTTATAGTCTCAGTAGTAGGAGTAATAGTTAATAATAATAATAATAATAATAGTAATAATAATAAAGCAGCTAATAGTGATGTTAATGACAATAGGGCTAATAATTCTGCTAATAATTAATATCAGGGGATTCCCCCAGAGCACCTCACAGCCACCCAGAGCTGTCTCCAGACCAAGCCCTGGCCAAACCCTTCCCAAAATCTCCCAAAGTCCTACGGAGGACTCGGCCAAAGCCAAAAAATCTTGCCCCAAACCTCCCAAATCCTCAGCTGAACCTCACCAAATCCTGACCAAAACTCCCAAAACCTTCTGAACCCTTCCCCAGTCCCCCACAACCTGACCCGAACCTCCCTGCCTCTAACCAAGACCTCCCAAACCTGCCCACAACCTGACCCAATCCTGACAAATTCCCCCCAAAACCTCCCAAATCCTGCACCAGTCCCCCACAACCTAACCACAACCTCCCAAATCCTTACACAATCATCCCAAACACCCAGGAAGGAACTTGGTCAAATCCAGGCCACATTCCCCCCAAAACCTCCCAAAGCCTTCCCCAAAACCTCCCACAACCTGTCCCAAAACTCCCAAACTCCTAGGGAAGAACTTGGACAAGTCCTGGACCAAGCCACAACAACTCCTGATCAAATCCTTCCTCAAACCTCCCAAAGTCCTAGGGAGGACCTTGTCCACAGCCAGGCAAATTCCCCCCAAAACTTCCTCAATCCTTCACCAACCCCAAAAAACCTGACCAAAACCTCCCAAGCTCTAACCAGGACCTCCCAAATTAGGGCACAACCTGACCCAATCCTGACAAATTCCCCCCAAAACCTCCCAAATCCTGCTCCAATCCCCCCACAACCTGACCCAAACATCCCAAATCCTGAAGAAGACCTCCCAAAATCCTACAGAAGAACTTCACCAAGTCCTGCCTCAAGCCAGAACAACTGCTCACCAAATCCTACCCAAAGCCTTCCAAACTCCCAATGAGGAAATTCACCAAATCCTGATATATTCCCCCCAAAACTTACTAATTCCTACATCAAACCCAAAAAACCTGACCAAAACCTCCCCAGTTCTAACCAGCACCTCCCAAATTTGTCGACAAACTGACCAAATATTGACAAATTCCCCCCAAAACCTGACAAATCCTGCACTAACCCCCCACAACCTGACCCAAACTTCCTAAGCCTAACCAAGTCCTCCCAAACCTGCCCACAACCTGACCAAATCCCAACTAATTCCCCCCAAAACCTCCCAAATCCCACACCAACACCCCAAAGCCTGACAAAACCCTCCCAAACCCTCCAAATCCTGCCCAAACTCCTGGGGAAGAACTTCACAAGTCCTGGCCCAAGCCACAACAACTCCTCACCAGATCCTGAACAAAACCTCCCATAGTCCTAGGGAAAAACATGGCCAAAGCCTAACAAATTCCCCCCAAAGCTTCCTAAATCCTGACCAAAACCTCCCAATGACCCAGGGAAGAAACTGGCCAAATCCTGAACAAATCCAACCCAAACCTTCTCATACCTCTCCCAACCCCCCAAAACCTACCAACCTCTGTCCAACACAACCCAAACCTGCCCACAACCTGACCAACTCCTGACAAATTCCCCCCAAAACCTCCAAAATCCTTCCCCTAAACTCCCAAAGTCCTAGGGAGGAACTTGGCCAAATCCTGGACCAAGCCAGAACAACTCCTCACCAAATCCTGCCCAAAACCTCCCAAAGTCCTACGGAGGACTCGGCCAAAGCCAAAAAATATTGCCCCAAACCTCCCAAATCCTCAGCTGAACCTCACCAATTCCTGACCAAAACTCCCAAAACCTTCTCAACCCTTCCCCAGTCCCCCACAACCTGACCCGAACCTCCCTGCCTCTAACCAAGACCTCCCAAACCTGCCCACAACCTGACCCAATCCTGACAAATTCCCCCCAAAACCTCCCAAATCCTGCACCAGTCCCCCACAACCTAACCACAACCTCCCAAGTCCTTACCCAATCATCCCAAAGACCCAGGAAGGAACTTGGTCAAATCCAGGCCAAATTACCCCCAAAACCTCCCAAATCCCGCACCAACCCCCCACAACCTGAACCAAACCCCCCAAGCTCTAACCAAGGCCTCCCACACCTGGCCACAACCTCATCAAATCCTGACTAATTCCCCCCAAAACCTCCCAAATCCTTCACCAACACCCCATAACCTGTCCCAAAACTCCCAAACTCCTAGGGAAGAACTTGGACAAGTCCTGGACCAAGCCACAACAAATCCTCTCCAAATCCTTCCCCACACCTCCCAAAGTCCCAGGGAGGAACTTCGCCAAATTCAGACCAAATCCCCCAAGACTTGCTGAATCCTTCCCCAACCCCACACAGCATGACCCTAAACCTCCCAAATTCTGGCCAGGATTTGACCTAGGCCTGCTTCAATCCAGCAACAAATCCTGCAACAAATCCTCAGAGAACTTCCCAAATTCTGCCCAAAACCTCTTAGATCCAGGACAGAACTTGGCCAAATCCTGACCAAACCAGACCAAAACCTTCCAAATCCTTCCCCAAAAACTCCCAACCTCTAACCAAGACCTCCCAAACCTGGACACAACCTGACCAACTCCTGACAAATTCCCCCCAAAACCTCCCAAATCCTGCACCAACCCCCCACAACCTGACCAAAACCTCCCAAATCCTGACCCAAACCTCCCAAAGTTCCAGGGAGGAACTTGGCCAAATCCTGACCAATTCCCCCCAACACTTCCTCAATCCTTTCCCAACCCTCCACAACCTGACCACAACCTCCCAGACCCTGGGCACGGAGTCCTCCAAATCCTTCTTCCTAGAGCTGAGAGTCCTGCTAAGGATTACTAAAGCTAATAGCCCTGCTGCTGAGAATGAATGCTGCTAATGATCCTGCTGGGAGGCATCAACACCATGGCTGCAGTGGGGTTGGGGGTGTTGTTGTTGCTGTTATTATTATTATTATTATTATTATTATTATTATTATTATTATTATTATTATTATTATTATTATTATTATACAGAGCAAAAAGTCCTCCTAATAGAATAGAATAGAATAGAATAGAATAAACCAGGTTGGAAGAGACCTTCAAGATCATCGCGTCCAACCTATCACCCAACACCACCTAATCAACTAACCCATGGCACCAAGCACCTGGCCACAAACTGACCAAATACTGACAAATCCCCCCCAAAACCTCCCATATCCTGCACCAACCCCCCAAAGCCTAACAAAACCCTCCCAAACCCTCCAAATCCTGCCCAAACTCCTACGGAAGAACTTCCCAAGTCCTGGCCCAAGCCACAACAACTCCTCACCAGATCCTGCCCAACACCTCCCAAAGTCTTAGGGAAAAACTTGGCCAAAGCCTAACAAATTCCCCACAAAGCCTCCTAAATCCTGACCTAAACCTCCCAATGTCCCAGGGAGGAAGCTGGCCAAATCCTCAACAAATCCACCCCAAACCTTCTCAAACCTGTCCCAACCTCCCCAAAACCTCCCAACCTCTAACCAAGACCTCCCAAACCTGCCCACAATCTGACCAACTCCTGAAAAATTCCCCCCAAAACCTCCCAAATCTGGCACCAACCCCCCACAACCTCACCCAAACCTCCCAAATCCTTACCCAATCCTCCCAAAAACCCAGGGAGGAACTTGCTCAAATCCAGGCCAAATTCCCCCAAAAAACCTCCCAATTCCTGCACCAACCCCCCACAACCTCACCCAAACCTCCCCAATCCTTCCCTAAACCCCCCAAATTCTGGGCAGGATCTGACCAAACCCTGCTTCAATCCAGAGACTAAATCCCCACCAAAACTCCCAAATCCTGACCCAAACCTCCCAAAGGCCAAGAGAGGAACCTGGACAATTCCTCACCAAAACCCCCAAAACTTCCAGAATCCTTCTCCAACCCCCCACAACCTCTCCCAAACCTCCCAAACTCCTAGGGAAGAACTTGGCTAAGTCCTGGCCCAAGCCACAGTTAAGAGTCCTCGGAATAAAGTTAATAGAGCTAATAATCCTGTTAACAATTAATAATAGAGCTAATAAACCCGCTAAGAATAATTAATAGAGCTAATATTACTGCTAATACTAGTAATTCAAAAAGCTAATAATCCTGTTAATACCTATAACTAAATTGGCTAATAATCTCAACTATGGAAAGAATTAATAATACAGCTAATAATACTCCTAATAATAATTAAGAGAGCTAACAATCCCACCAATACCTATAAATAATGTGGATAATACTCCTCTTAACAACTAATTACACAGCGAATAGTAATACTAATACTTAAAAGAGTAATAATAATTAATGCACCTAATAGTCCTGCTAATACTGATAAATAATGTGCCTAATAGTCTTAATTAGATAATAAATAATAGAGCTAAAAGACATCCTAATAATAACTAAGAGAGATAATTACCAATAGAGCTAATAGTCCTGCTAGGGATTAATTATAGAGCTATAGTCCTAATAATAGTAATAATTAAGAAGAGAGCTGGAAGTAGCTACGGAAAGCAATTGACAGAGCTAATAACCAGGCTGATAAAAATAGATAATGTGGCCAATAATCCTGCTAATAATGATAAACAATGTGGCTAACAGTTATAGTCTCAGTAGTAGGAGTAATAGTTAATAATAATAATAATAATAATAATAATAATAATAATAGTAATAATAATAAAGCAGCTAATAGTGATGTTAATGACAATAGGGATAATAATTCTGCTAATAATTAATATCAGGGGATTCCCCCAGAGCACCTCACAGCCACCCAGAGCTGTCTCCAGACCAAGCCCTGGCCAAACCCTTCCCAAAACCTCCCAAAGTCCTAGCGAGGACTCGGCCAAAGCCAAAAAATCTTGCCCCAAACCTCCCAAATCCTCAGCTGAACCTCACCAAATCCTGACCAAAACTCCCAAAACCTTCTCAACCCTTCCCCAGTCCCCCACAACCTGACCCGAACCTCCCTGCCTCTAACCAAGACCTCCCAAACCTGCCCACAACCTGACCCAATCCTGACAAATTCCCCCCAAAACCTCCCAAATCCTGCACCAGTCCCCCACAACCTAACCACAACCTCCCAAATCCTTACACAATCATCCCAAACACCCAGGAAGGAACTTGGTCAAATCCAGGCCACATTCCCCCCAAAACCTCCCAAAGCCTTCCCCAAAACCTCCCACAACCTGTCCCAAAACTCCCAAACTCCTAGGGAAGAACTTGGACAAGTCCTGGACCAAGCCACAACAACTCCTGATCCAATCCTTCCTCAAACCTCCCAAAGTCCTAGGGAGGACCTTGTCCACAACCAGCCAAATTCCCCCCAAAACTTCCTCAATCCTTCACCAACCCCAAAAAACCTGACCAAAACCTCCCAAGCTCTAACCAGGACCTCCCAAATTAGGGCACAACCTGACCCAATCCTGACAAATTCCCCCCAAAACCTCCCAAATCCTGCTCCAATCCCCCCACAACCTGACCCAAACATCCCAAATCCTGAAGAAGACCTCCCAAAATCCTACAGAAGAACTTCACCAAGTCCTGCCTCAAGCCAGAACAACTGCTCACCAAATCCTACCCAAAGCCTTCCAAACTCCCAATGAGGAAATTCACCAAATCCTGATATATTCCCCCCAAAACTTACTAATTCCTACATCAAACCCCAAAAACCTGACCAAAACCTCCCCAGCTCTAACCAGCACCTCCCAAATTTGTCGACAAACTGACCACATATTGACAAATTCACCCCAAAACCTGACAAATCCTGCACTAACCCCCCACAACCTGACCCAAACTTCCTAAGCCTAACCAAGTCCTCCCAAACCTGCCCACAACCTGACCAAATCCCAACTAATTCCCCCCAAAACCTCCCAAATCCCGCAACAAACCCCAAAGCCTGACAAAACCCTCCCACACCCTCCAAATCCTGCCCAAACTCCTGGGGAAGAACTTCACAAGTCCTGGCCCAAGCCAGAACAACTCCTCACCAGATCCTGAACAAAACCTCCCAAAGTCCTACAGAAAAACTCGGCCAAAGCCTAACAAATTCCCCACAAAGCCTCCCAAATCCTGACCAAAACCTCCCAATGTCCCAGGGAGGAAGCTGGCCAAATCCTGAACAAATCCAACCCAAACCTTCTCATACCTCTCCCAACCCCCCAAAACCTACCAACCTCTGTCCAACACAACCCAAACCTGCCCACAACCTGACCAACTCCTGACAAATTCCCCCCAAAACCTCCAAAATCCTTCCCCTAACCTCCCAAAGTCCCAGGGAGAAACTTGGGCAGATCCTGGCCCAAGCCAGAACAACTCCTCACCAAATCCTGCCCAAAACCTCCCAAACTCCCAGTGAAGAACTCGGCCAAACCCTGACAAATTCTCCCCAAAACTTCCTCAATCCTGCACCAACCCCCCACAACCTGACCAAAACCTCCCAAATCCTTGCACAATCATCCCAAAGACCCAGGAAGGAACTTGGTCAAATCCAGGCCAAATTACCCCCAAAACCTCCCAAATCCTGCACCAACCACCAACAACCTGAACCAAACCCCCCAAGCTCTAACCAAGGCCTCCCACACCTGGCCACAACCTCATCAAATCCTGACTAATTCCCTCCAAAGCCTCCCAAATCCTGCACCAACCCCCCACAACCTGTCCCAAAACTCCCAAACTCCTAGGGAAGAACTTGGACAAGTCCTGGACCAAGCCACAACAAATCCTGTACAAATCCTTCCCTACACCTCCCAAACTCCCAGCGAGGAAGTTGGCCAAATTCAGACCAAATCCCGCAAGACTTGCTGAATCCTTCCCCAACCCCACACAGCATGACCCAAAAACCTCCCAAATTCTGGGCAGGATTTGGTCAAAGCCTGCTTCAATCCAGCAACAAATCCTGCAACAAATCCTCACAAATCATCCCAAATCCTGTACAAAATCTCCCAGATCCAGGACAGAACTTGGCCAAATCCCGGCCCAAACCAGACCAAAACCTCCGAAATCCTTCCCCAAAACCTCCCAAGCTCGAACCAAGACCTCCCAAACCTGGACACAACCTGACCAATTCCGGATAAATTCCCCCCAAAACCTCCAAAATCCTTCCCCTAATATCCCAAAGTCCTAGGGAGGAATTTGGCCAAATCCTGGCCCAAGCCAGAATAACTCTTCACCAAATCCTGCCCAAAACCTCCCAAAGTCCCAATGAGAAATTGACCAAGTCCTGACAAATTCGCCCAAAACCTCCCAAATCCTGCACCAACCCCCCACAACCTCACCCAAACCTCCCAAATCCTTCCCTAAACCCCCCAAATTCTGGTCAGGATGTGACCAAACCCTCTTCAATCCAGAGACTAAATCTTTAACAAATCCCCACCAAACCTCCCAAATGCTGGCCCAAAACCTCCCAAAGTCCAAGAGAGGAACCTGGACAATTCCTCACCAAAACCCCCAAAAGTCGCAGAATCCTTCCCCAAGCCCCTAGAACCGGTCCCAAAACACCCAAACTCCTAGGGAAGAACTTGGACAAGTCCTGGACCAAGCCACAACAAATGCTGCCGAAATTCTTTCCCAAACCTCCCAAAGTCCCAGGGAGGAATTTGGCCAAATCCAGACCAAATCCCCCAAGACTTGCTGAATCCTTCCCCAACCCCACACAGCATGACACAAAACCTCCCAGATCCAAGACAGAACTTGGCCAAATCCTGGCCCAAACCAGACCAAAACCTCCCTAATCCTTCCCCAAAACCTCCAAACCTCTAACCAAGACCTCCCAAACCTGGGCACAACCTGACAAATTCCCCCCCAAACCTCCCAAATCCTGTCCCAACCCTCCACAACCTGACCACAACCTCCCAGATCCTGGGCACGGAGTCCTCCAAATCCTTCTTCCACCATGGCTGCAGTGGGGTTGGGGTTGTTTATGTTTATTATATTATTATTATTATTATTATTATTATTATTATTATTATTATTATTATTATTATTATTATTATTATTATTATTATTATTATTATTATACAGAGCTAAAAGTCCTCCTAATAATTACTAAGAGAGCTAAGAATCCTGCTAATATTAAGTAATGGCACTAACAATCCAGCCTATAATTAATAAGAGAGCTAACAGTCCTTCTACCAATACTTAGATGAGCTAATAATCCTCTTAATAAATAATAACACACCTAATAGTCCTGCTAAGAATAATTAATAGACCTAACAATACTGCTAACACAGATAAATAATATGGCTAATAATCTAAATAATGTTAATAATTAACAATAGAGCTTATAGTCCTGCTAATCATGATAAATAATATGGCTAATAGTCTAAATAATTATAACAGCAATAACTAATAGAGCTAAAAGTCCTCCTAATAATAACTAACAGAGCTAATAGTACTGGTAATGAGTAATACTGGAGCTACAATCAGGCTAATATTGATAAATAACATGGCTAAGAGTCTTACTACTACTACTAATAAAACTTAGCACTAATAATCATGCTATTCATAAAGAACAGAGCTAATATTCCTGCTAATAACAATCAAGGAAGTTAATAATTCTGCTTAAATTGATAAGCACGATTGCTAATAGCCTTAATAATGGTAATAATAATGGATCTAATAGTCCTGCTAATAATAACAA
Organism: Melanerpes formicivorus; assembly: GCF_026170545.1. Lineage (NCBI taxonomy): Eukaryota > Metazoa > Chordata > Aves > Piciformes > Picidae > Melanerpes > Melanerpes formicivorus. The sequence goes on along the minus strand of NW_027142643.1, from coordinate 47,781 downwards.
CTAATAGAGCTAAAAATCCTGTTAATATTGATAAATAACATGACTAATAATCCAAATATGGCTAACAATTAACAGTAGAGCTAAGAGCCGTGCTAATCATAACTAATAGAGCTAAAAGCCCTGCTAATGATTAATAGAGTTAAGAGTCCTGGGAATAAAAATCATTATAGCTAATAATCCTGTTCATAATTAATAATAGAGCTAATACCTGCTAAGAAGAATAAATCATAGAGCTAATAATACTGCTAATAATAATTAATGGAGCTAATAATCCTGCTAATACCTATAAATAATATGGCCAAGGATCTCAACTAAGACTATAATTAATAATAGAGCTAATGATACTGTTAATAATAATTAATGAGCTAATAACCTGGCAAATACCTAAAAATAATATGGCTAATAATATTAACTATGGAAATAATTAATAATAGACCTAACAATACAGCTAATAATTATTACTTGAGCTAATAATCCTGCTAATGCCCATAAATATTATGGCTAATAATCTTAACTATGGCAATAATTAGAAGAGAGCTAATAATCCTCCTGATAATGATTAATATCTCCCAAATTAATATCTCCCACGGAAGAACTTGGACAAAGCCTGGAAAATTCCCCCCAAAACCTCCCAAATCCTGCACCAACCCCCCACAGCCTCACCCAAACCTCCCAAATCCTTCCCAAAACCTCCCAAAGTCCTCAGCAAATCTCCCCAAGACCTCCCAAACCCTGAGCAATACTTGGACAAACCCTGCCCCAACCCACACCAAATCCTCACCAAATTCTGCCCCAAACCTCCCAAAGTCCCAGGGAAGAACTTGGCCAAATCCTGACCAAATCTCCTCAATCAGTCACAGTGTCCCTTTCGTAAAGGCACAGCCTCAAACACTCACACTTCCCCACCTCTCCAGACCCTGACCCAAACTCCCAGGTCCTGACCACAACCTCCCCAGTCCTGAGCTCCACTCGGCCAAACCCTGGCCCAACCCACACCAAAACCTCCCAAATCCTCTCAAAACCTTCCTAAACCCTAAGGGAAGAACTTGGCCAAATCCAGACAAATTCTCCCCAAACCCTCTCAAATCCTTCGCCAAAACCTCCCAAAGTCCTAGGGAAAAACGTGGCAAAAGCCTGAGAAATTCTGCCCAAAATTGCCTCAATCCTACACCAACCCCCCACAACCTGACCCAAACCTCCCAAACCCTGAACAAAACCTCCCATAGTCCTAGGGAGGAACTTGGCCAAGTCCTGGCCCAAGCCAGAACAACTCCTGACCAAATCCCACCAATACTCTCCAAAAGTCCCAGGGAAGAACTCGGCCAAACCCTGACAAATTCCCCCCAAAACCTCCCAAATCCTGCACCAACCCCCCACAACCTGACCCAAACCTCCCAAATCCTACCCAAAACCTCTCAAAGTCCTAGGAAAGAACTTGGCCAAGTCCTGGCCCAAGCCACAACAACTCCTGACCAGATCCTTCCCAACAACTCCCAAAGTCCTAGGGAAGAACTTAGCCAAAGCCTAACAAATACCCCTAAAACCTACCAAATCCTGTCCTAACCCCTAAAACTTGACCCAAGCCTCTCAACCTCTAAACAAGACCTCCCAAACCTGGCCACAAACTGACCAAATCCTGACAAATAACCCCCAGAACCTCCCAAATCTTGCACCAGCCCCCCACAACCTGACCAAAACCTCCCAAATCCTGCCCAAAACCTTCCAATATACTAGGGAGGAACTTGGCCAAAAACTGACCAATTCCCCCCAACACTTCCTCAATCCTGCCCCAACCCTCCACAACCTGACCACAACCTCCCAGACCCTGGGCACGGAGTCCTCCAAATCCTTCTTCCTAGAGCTGAGAGTCCTGCTAAGGATTACTAAAGCTAATAGCCCTGCTGCTGAGAATGAATGCTGCTAATGATCCTGCTGGGAGGCATCAACACCATGGCTGCAGTGGGGGGGTTGTTGTTGTTGTTGTTAATAATAACATTATTATTATTATTATTATTATTATTATTATTATTATTATTATTATTATTATTATTATTATTAAGAGCTAAAAGTCCTCCTAATAATTACTAATAGAGCTAAGAATCCTGCTAATATTAAGTAATGGCACTAACAATCCTACCTATAATTAATAACAGAGCTAATTGCCCTGCTACCAATACTTAGAGGAGCTAATAATCCTCTTAATAACTAATAAAAGACCTAATAGTCCTGCTAAGAATAATTAATAGAGCTAACAATACTGCTAATACTGATAAATAATATGGCTAATAATCTAAATAATGTTAATAATTAACAATAGAGCTTATAGTTCTACTAATAATAATAAATAATATGGCTAATAGTCTAAATAATTATAACAGCATTAACTAATAGAGCTAAAAGTCCTCCTAATAATAACTAACAGAGCTAATAGTACTGGTAATGAGTAATACTGGAGCTACAATCAGGCTAATGATGATAAATAACATGGCTAAGAGCCTTACTAGTGTGGTGGGTTAAGGCCTTTTGCTGAAAACAAAAGAACAAAGCAGGGTGGAGGCCTTGCAGGTACTTCACCCTCCCTGCAGGGCGCTGCCCCTGACAAAGCTGACTCTGTTCCACTCCCCCCTCCCTGCCCAGCTAGGCTAGAAAAAGCAGGACATCATAGCTGTGGGATCTCCTTTTGGGCTCCTGCCTCTGCTGGATGAGAGCCACTGCAGCTGCCCTCCTGCTCCTCAGCCACATGGCCGCACCTGATCCTTTTCCCTGCTGCCTCCGCACCTCCTCAGAGAAAGACTGGTTTTGTACTACTCTTTTCTGTCCCCCTCCCATCCATTCTTGCTCCTTGCCCTTGGGAACTTTTTTTTCCTCTTATTGTCATATATATATAATTGAAAGACAAATTCTTCACCTCTCCACTTCCAAGCTGACTCCAGATTGTTGTTTAGTGTTTAGCTCCTTACCCCTTTTTTTTCCCTCTCCCTGTTTGGAGAGGGGGGGGGGGGGGGGGGAGTGGGGAAGAGATTCTCAGCCTTTTCCCCATTTGAGCTTTTAACTCCCAGTTAAGGCTCAAACCACTACAACTAGGAATAATAATAAAACTTACCACTAATAATCATGCTAATCATAAAGATCAGAGCTAATATTCCTGCTAACAACAATCATGGGAGCTAATAATTCTGCTTCTATTGAGTAATACTACGGCTAATAGCCTTAATAATGGCTAAGAAGAAATTATAGAGCTAATAATACTGCTAATAATAATTACTGGAATTAATAATCCTGCTAATACCTATAAATAATATGGCTAAGGATCTCAACTATGACTATAATTAATAATAGAGCTAATCACACTGATAATAATTAATAGAGCTAATAATCCAGCAAATGCCTATAAATAATGTGGCTAACAGTATTAATTATGGATATAATTAATTATAGACCTAATACTACAGCAAATAATAATTAATTGATCTAATAATAGTGCTAACACCTATAAATAACATGGCTAAGGATCTCAACTATGACTATAATTAATAATAGAGCTAATCATACTGATAATAATTAATACAGTTAATAATCCAGCAAATATCTATAAATAATGTGGCTAATAATATTAACTATGGAAATAATTAATTATAGACATAATAATACAGCTAATAATAATTAATTGAGCTAATAATCCTGCTATTACCTATAAATATTATGGCTAGTAATCGTAACTGTGGCAATAATTAATAACAGATCTAATAATCCTCCTGATAATGATTAATATCTCCCAAATTCCCAGGGAAGAACTTGGACAAAGCCTGAACAAATTCCCCCCAAAACCTCCCAAATCCTGCTACAACCCCGCACAACCTCACCCAAGCCTCCCAAATCCTTCCCTAAACCACCCACATTCTGGGCAGGATTTCACCAAAGCCTGCTTCAATCCAGACACCAAATCCTCAGCTACCCCCCCTAAAACCTCCCAAATCCTGAACAAAACCTCCCAAAGCACCGGGAAGGAAGTTGTCCAAAGCCTGACCTAATCCCCCCTAAATCTCCTCTATCCTGTACCAACCTCCAGATCCTGACCAAAACTTCCCAAATCCTTGCCCAAAACCACCCAAAGTCCCAGGGAGGAACTTGGCCAAGTCCTGACCAAATTCCCCCCAACACTTCCTCAATCCTGTCCCAAACCCCCAAAACCTGACCCAAACCTCTCAAATTCTGGCCAGGATTTGACAAGAGCCTGCTTCCATCCACAGATCAAATTCTCACCAAATCCCCATAAACACCTCCCAGATCCTGCCCCAACACCTCCCAAAGTCCTAGGGAAGAACTTCCCAAGTCCTAGCGCAAGCCAGGACAACTCCTGACCAGATCCTTCCCAACAATTTCCAAAGCCTAACAAATACCCCCTGAAACCTCCCAAATCCTGCACCAACCCCCCACAATCTGACCAAAACCTCCCAAATCCTCAACAAAATCTCACAAATTCTGGGCACGATGTGACCAAACCCTGCTTCAATCCAGAGACCAAATCCTCAGCAAACCCCCACAAAACCTCCCAAATCCTGACCAAAACCTCTCCCAGAACCACCCACATCCTGTACAGAACTTGGCCAAATCCTGGCCCAAATGAGACCAATACCACCCAAATCATGCCCAAAACCTCCCAAAGTCCCAGAGAGGAAGTTGGCCAAATCCAGACTAAATCCCCCAAAACTTGCTGAATCTTTCTGCAACCCCTCACAACCTGACCCAAACCTCTCAAACACTTACCAAAACCTCAAAAATCTGCCCACAACCTGACCAATTCCTGACAAATACCCCCCAAAACCTCCCAAATCCTGCACCAACCCCCCACAACCTGACCCAAACATCCCAAAGTCCCAGGGAAGAAATTGGCCAAATCCTGACCAATTTTACTCAACACTTCCTCAATCCTTTCCCAACCCTCCACAACCTGACCACAACCTCCCAGACCCTGGGCACGGAGTCCTCCAAATCCTTCTTCCTAGAGCTGAGAGTCCTGCTAAGGATTACTAAAGCTAATAGCCCTGCTGCTGAGAATGAATGCTGCTAATGATCCTGCTGGGAGGCATCAACACCATGGCTGCAGTGGGGTGGTTGTTGTTGTTGTTGTTGTTACTATTGCTATTATTATTATTATTATTATTATTATTATTATTATTATTATTATTATTATTATTATTATTATTATTATTATCATCATTATTATCATCATTATTATCATCATTATTATTATTATTATTAAACAGAGCTAAAAGTCCTCCTAATAATTACTAATAGAGCTAACAGTCCTGCTAATATTAAGTAATGGCACTAACAATCCTGCCTATAATTAATAAGAGAGCTAATAGTCCTGCTACCAATACTTAGATGAGCTAATAATCCACTTAACTAATACAAGACCTAATAGTCCTGCTAAGAATAATTAATAGAGCTAATAATTCTGCTAATATTGATAAATGACTAACAATCCAAATATGGCTAATAATTAATAGTAGAGCTAAGAGCCCTGCTTATCATAACTAATAGAGCTAAAAGTCCTGCTAATGGTTAATAGAGTTAAGAGTGCTGGGAATAAAAATCACTATAGCTAATAATCCTGTTCACAATTAATGATAGAGCTAATAATTCTGATAAGAATAATTAATAGAGCTAATAATCATGCTAATACCTATAAATAATATGGCTAAGGATTCCAACTATGACTATAATTTATAATAGAGCTAATCATACTGAGAATAATTAATAGAGCTAATAATCCAACAAATACCTATAAATAATGTGGCTAATAATATTAACTATTGAATAATTAATAATAGACCAAATAATACAGCTAATAATAATTAATTGAGCTAATAATCCTGCTAATACCGATAAATATTATGGCTAATAATCATAACTATGGCAATAATTAATGAGAACTAATAATCCTCCTGATAATGATTAATATCTCCCAAAGTCCCAGGGAAGAACTTGGACAAAGCCTGGAAAATTCCCCCCAAAACCTCCCAAATCCTGCACCAACCCCCCACAACCTCACCCAAACCTCCCAAATCCTTCCCTAAACCACCCAAATTGTGGACAAAATTTAGCCAAAGATTGGTTCAATCCAGAGACCAAATACTCTCCAAATCTGCACAATCACCTCCCAAAGTCCTAGGGTAGAACTTCACCAAGTCCTGGCCCAAGCCAGAACAAATCCTGGCAAATCCTGCCCCAACCCTCCCAAAGTCCCAAAGAGGAAGTTGGCCAAAGCCTGTCCAAATCCCAACGAAACATCCCAAATCCTGCCCAAAACCTTCCAATGTTCTATGGAGGAACTTGGCCAAATCCTGACAAATTCCACCCAAAAGGTCCTCAATCCTATCAAAAACCCCAACAACCTGACCCAATCCTGACAAAATCTCCCCAAAACCTCCCAAATCCTGCACCAATCCCCCACAACTTGACCCAAACCTCCAAATCCTCAACAAAACCTCCCAAATTCTGGGCACGATGTGACCAAACCCTGCTTCAATCCAGAGACCAAATCACAGCAATCCCCCCAAAACCTCCCAAATCCTGACCAAAACCTCCCAAAGCACCAGGTAGGAAGTTGTCCAAAGTCTGACCTAATCCCCCCTAAATCTCCTGAATCCTGCACCAACCCCCAAATCTTTACCAAAACCTTCCAAAACCCTAGTGAAGAACTTTGCCAAAGCCTGACAAATTCCCCTCAATACCTCCCAAATCCTGCACCAACCCCCCACAACCTGACACAAACCTCCCAAATCCTCAACAAAACCTCCCAAATTCTGGGCAGGATTTGACCAAAGCTGCTTCAATCCAGAGACCAAATCTTGCACCAAGTCCTCACAAAACTTCCCAAACCCTTTCCAAAACCTCCCAGATGCAGGACAGAACTTGGCCAAATCCTGGTCCAAACCAGACCAAAACCTCCCAAATCCTTTCCAAAAACCTCCCAAAGTCCTAGGGAAGAACTTGGCTAAACCCTGACAACTTCCCCCCAAAACTTCCTCAATCCTGTCCCAACCCCCCAAAACCTGACCCAAACCTCCCAAGCTCTAACCAAGACCTCCCAAACCTGCCCACAACCTGAATCAATCCTGACAAAATCCCCCCAAAACCTCCCATATCCTGCACCAACCCCCCACAACCTGACCAAAACTTCCCAAATCCTGCCCAAAACTTCCCAAAGTCCTAGGGAAGATCTTCCCAAGTCCTGGCCCAAGCCAGAACAACTCCTCACCAGATCCTGCCCAACACCTCCCAAAGTCTTAGGGAAAAACTTGGCCAAAGCCTAACAAATTCCCCACAAAGCCTCCTAAATCCTGACCTAAACCTCCCAATGTCCCAGGGAGGAAGCTGCCCAAATCCTCAACAAATCCACCCCAAACCTTCTCATACCTGTCCCAACCCTCCAAAACCTCCCAACCTCTAACCAAGATCTCCCAAACAGGCCCACAACCTGACCAACTCCTGAAAAATTCCCCCCAAAACCTCCCAAATCCTGCACCTACCCCCCACAGTCTGACCCAAACCTCCCAAATCCTCAACAAAACCTCCCAAAGCAGTAGGGAAGAACTTGGCCACGTCCTGGCTCATGGCAGAACAACTCCTCACCAAATCCTGCCCAAAACCTTCCAAAGTACAAGAGAGGAACATGGACAATTCCTCACCAAAACCCCCAAAACTTGCTGAATCCTTCCCCAACCCCCCACAGCATGACCCAAAACCTCCCAGATCCAGGACAGAACTTGCCCAAATCCTGACCACACCCGATCAAAACCTCCCAAATCCCCCTCCAAAACCTCCAAACCTCTAACCAAGACCTCTGAAGCCAGGGCACAACCTGACCAACTCCTGACAAATTCCCCCCAAAACCACCCAAACCCTGCACCAGCCCCCCACAGCCTGACCCAAACCTCCCAAATCCTGAACAAAATCTCCCAAAGTCCTAGGGAAAAATTTGGCCAAAGCCTAACAAATTTCTCCCAAAGCCTCCTAAATCCTGACCTAAACGTCCCAGTGTCCCAGGGAGGAAGCTGGCCAAACCCTGAACAAATCCACCCCAAACCTTCTCATACCAGTCCCAATCCCCCAAAACCTACCAACCTCTGTCCAACACAACCCAAACCTGCCCACAACCTGACCAACTCCTGACAAATTCCCCCCAAAACCTCCCAAATCCTTCCCCCAAACTCCCAAAGTCCTAGGGAGGAACTTGGCCAAATCCTGGCCCAAGCCAGAACAACTCCTCACCAAATCCTGCCCAAAACCTCCCAAAGTCCCAGTGAAGAACTCGGCCAAACCCTGACAAATTCTCCCCAAAACTTCCTCAATCCTGCACCAACCCCCCACAACCTGACCAAAACCTCCCAAATCCTTACCCAATCCTCCCAAAGTCCCAGGGAAGAACTTGGTCAAATCCAGGCCAAATTCCCCCAAAAAACCTCCCAAATCCTGCACCAAGCCCCCACAACCTGACCCAAACCTCCCAAAGTCCCAGGGAGGAACTTGGCCAAATAATAATTAATAGAGCTAATAATCCTGCTAATTCTAATTAGTAGAGCTAAGAATCCTGCTAATAACTATAAATTATATGGCTAATAATCTTTACTATGGCAATAACTAATCATAGAGCTTATCATCCTATTACTACTAATACCTAATAGTGCTAAGAGTAGTAATTATAATTAATGGAGCTAATAATAATAATGACTAATAGAGCTAACAGTCCTGCTAGGGATTAATTATAGAGCTATAGTCCTAATAGTGGTAATAATCAAGAATAGAGCTGGTAGGAGCTATAGAAAACAATTGACAGAGCTAATAACCCAGCTGATAAAAATAGACAGTGTGGCCAATAATCCTGCTAATAATGATAAACAATGTGGCTAACAGTTATAGTCTCAGTAGTAGGAGTAATAGTTAATAATAATAAAGCAGCTAATAGTGATGTGATTGAGAATAGGGCTAATAATTCTGCTAACAATTACTATCAGGGGATTCCCCGAGAGCACCTCACAGCCACCCCGAGCTGTCTCCAGACCAAGCCCTGGCCAAACCCTTCCCAAAACCTCCCAAAGTCCTAGGGAGGACTCGGCCAACGAAGAACAAATCTTACCCCAAACCTCCCAAATCCTCAGCTGAACCTCACCAAATCCTGACCAAAACCCCCAAAACCTCCTGAACCCTTCCCCAGTCCCCCAAATCCTTCCCCAAAACCTCCCCACCTCCAACCAAGTCCTCCAAAATCTGGGCACAACCTGACCAAATCCTGCACCAACCTCGCACAACCAGACCCAAACTTCCCAAGCTCTAACCAAGACTTCCCAAGCCTGGCCACAACCTGACCAAATCCCAACTAATTTCCCCTCAACACCTCCCAAATCCTGCTCCAAACCCCCAAAGTCTAACAAAACCCTCCCAAACCCTCCAAATCCTGCCCAAACTCCTAGGGAAGAACTTCCCAAGTCCTGGCCCAAGCCAGAACAACTCCTGACCAGATCCTGTCCAAACCTCCCAAAGTCCTAGGGAAAAACTTGGCCAAAGCCTGACAAATTCCCCCCAAAGCCTCCTAAATCCTAACCAAAACCTCCCAATGTCCCATGGAGGAAGCTGGCCAAATCCTGAACAAATCCACCCCAAACCTTCTCATACTTCTCCCAACCCCTTAAAACTTTCCAACCTCTAAGCAAGACCTCCCAAACCTGCCCGCAACCTGACCATCTCCTGACAAATTCTGTCCAAAACCTCCCAAATCCTTCCCCTAACATCCCAAAGTCCCAGGGTGGAACTTGGCCAAATCCTGGCCCAAGCCAGAAGAACTCCTGACCAAATCCTGCCCAAACTCTCCCAACGTCCCAGTGAAGAACTCGGCCAAACCCTGACAAATTCTCCCCAAAACCTCCCAAATCCTTACCCAAACATCTCAAAGACCCAGGAACAAATTTGGTCAAATCCAGGCCAAATTCCTCCCAAAACCTCCCAAATCCTGCACTAACCCCCTACAACCTGACCAAAAATTCCCAAGCTCCTCCCAAACCTGGGCACAACCTGACCTAATCCAGACAAATTCCCCACCAAACCTCCAAATCCTGCACCAACCCCCCAACAACCTGACCCAAACTTCCCAAATCCTGAACAAAACCTCCCAATGTCCTAGGGAGCAACGTGGCCACAGCCTGACATATTCCCCCCAAAACCTCCCAAATCCTGCACCAACTCCCCACAACCTGACCCAAACCTCCCAAGCTCTAGCCAAGACCTCCCAAACCTGGCCACAACCTGACCGAGTCCTGACTAATTCCCCCCCAAAAACCTCCCAAATCCTGCATCAACCCCCTCCAACCTGTCCCAAAACTCCCAAACTCCTAGGGAAGAACTTGGACAAGTCCTGGACCAAGCCACAACAAATCCTGTCCAAATCCTTCCCCAGACCTCCCAAAGACCCAGGGAGGAAGTTGGTCAAATTCAGACTAAATCTCCATAGACTTGCTGAATCCTTCACCCAACCCCACACAGCATGATCCAAAACCTCCCAAATTCTGGGCAGGATTTGACCAAAGCCTGCTTCAATCCAGCAACAAATCCTGCAACAAATCCTCACAAAACTTCTCAAATCCTGCACAAAACCTCCCAGATCCAGGACAGAATTTGGCCAAATGCTGGCCCAAACCAGACCAAAACCTTCCAAATCCTTCCCCAAAAACTCCCAACCTCTAACCAAGACCTCCCAAACGTGGCCACAACCTGACCAAATCCTGACAAATTCCCCCAAACCCTTCAAATCCTGCACCAACCCCCCACAACCTGACCCAAGGCCTCCTAAATCCTGAAAAAAACCTCCCAATGTCCCAGGGAATAAGCTGGCCAAATCCAGAGCAAACCCACCCCAAACCTTCTCATATGTGTCCAAACACACCAAAACCTCCCAACCTCTAACCATGACCTCCCAAACCTGCCCACAACCTGACCAATTCCTGACAAATTCCACCCAAAACCTCCTCTATCCATTCCCAACCCCCCCAAAACCTGACTAAAGCCTCCCAACCTCTAATCTAGACCTCCTAAACCTGGCCACAAATTGACCAAATACTGACAAATTCACCCCAAAACCTCCCAAATCTTGCACCAACCCCCCAAAGCCTGACCCAAACCTCCCATGCTCTAACCAAGTCCTCCCAAACCTGGCCACAACCTGACCAAATCCCAACTAATTCCCCATGAAACCTCCTAAATCCTGCTCCAACCTCCCACAAGCTGACCCAAACCTCCCAAATCCTGCACCAATCCCCCAAAGCCTGACAAAACCCTCCCAAACCCTCCAAATCCTGCCCAAACTCCTAGGGAAGAACTTCACGAGTCCTGGCCCAAGCCAGAACAACTCCAGACCAGATCCTGCCCAACACCTCCCACAGTCCTAGGGAAAAACTTGACCAAAACCTAACAAATTCCCCACAAAGCCTCCTAAATCCTGACCTAAACCTCCCATTGTCCCAGGAAGGAAGCTGGCCAAATCCTGAACAAATCTACCCCAAACCTTCTCATACCTGTCCCAACCACCCAAACCATCCCAACCTCTAACCAAGACCTCCCAAACCTGCCCACAACCTGACCAAATCCTGACCAATTCCCCCCAAAACCTTCCAAATCCTTCCCCTAACCTCCCAAAGTCCCAGGGAGGAACTTGGCCAAGTCCTGTCCCAAGCCAGAACAACTCCTGACCAAATCCTGCCCAAAACCTCCCTAAAGTCCCAGTGAAGAGTTTGGCCAAACCCTGACAAATTCTCCCCAAAACTTCCTCATACCTACAACAACCCCCACAACCTGACCCAAACCTCCCAAAGTCCCAGGGAGGAACTTGGCCAAATAATAATTAAGAGAGCTAATAATCCTGCTAATTCTAATTAGTAGAGCTAATAATCCTGCTAATAGCTATAAATTATATGGCTAATAATCTTAACTATGGCAATAACTAATCATAGAGCTTATCGTCCTATTACTACTAATAATTAATAGTGCTAAGAATACTAATTATAATTAATGGAGCTAATAATTCTTCTAACAGTAATAAATAGAGCTAATAATACTGCTAATAGTGATAAATGATATGGCTAAAGTCTTAATACTACTACTACTAACAATACTACTAATAACTAACATAGCTAAAAGTCCTCCTAATAATAACTAATAGTGCTAACATTCCTGCTGGGGATGAATACTAGAGCTATAATCAGGCGAAGAATGAGAAACAATATGGCTAAAAGCCTGAGAAATAAGAAGAAGAACAAAGAATTAGAGCTAATATTCCAGCTTATAATAAGTAATGGAGTTAATGTTCCTGCTAATACTGATAAATACTCTGGCTAATAATCTGACTTATGGTAATAGTTAATAACAGACCTAATAACACCACTAATGCTAATGTTTAAAAGAGCTAAGAATCCTGCTAACATTGATGAATAATATGGCTAAGCATCTTAATAATGGAAATAATTCATAATTGAGATAAGAATCCCATTAATATTGAGTAATGGTGCTAATAACACTGTTAATAATTAATGACAGAGCTAATACTCCCCTTAACAACTAATTACACAGCGAACAGTAATACTAATACTTAAAAGAGCTAATAATAATTAATGCACCTAATAGTCCTGCTAATACTGATAAATAATGTGCCTAATAGACTTAATAAGATAAGAAATAATAGAGCTAAAAGACTTCCTAATAATAACTAAGAGAGATAATTACTAATAGAGCTAACAGTCCTGCTAGGGATTAATTGTAGAGCTGTAGTCCTAATAGTGGTAATAATTAAGAACTGAGCTGGTAGTAGCTACAGAAAACAATTGACAGAGCTAATAACCCAGCTGATAAAAATAGATAATGAGGCTAATAATCCTGCTAATAATGATAAACAATGTGGCTAACAGTTATAGTCTCAGTAGCAGGAGTAATATTTAATAATAATAATAATAATAATAATAATAATAATAATAATAATAATAATAATAATAATAATAATAGATCAGCTAATAGTGCTGCTAATGACAATAGGGCTAATAACTCTGCAAATAATTAATATCAGGAGATTCCCCCAGAGCACCTCACAGCCACCCAGAGCTGTCTCCAGACCAAGTCCTGGCCAGACCCTTCCCAAAACCTCCTAGGGAGGACTCGGCCAAAGCAGAACAAATCCTGCCCCAAACTTCCCAAACCTCCTGAACCCTTCCTCAGTCCCCCAGAACCTGACCCGAACCTCCCAACCTCTAACCAAGACCTCCCAAACCTGGGCACAACCTGACCTAATCCAGACAAATTCCCCACCAAACCTCCCAAATCCTGCACCAACCCCCCAACAACCTGATCCAAACTTCCCAAATCCTGAACAAAACCTCCCAATGTCCTAGGGAGCAACGTGGCCACAGCCTGACATATTCCCCCCAAAACCTCCCAAATCCTGCACCAACTCCCCACAACCTGACCCAAACCTCCCAAGCTCTAGCCAAGACCTCCCAAACCTGGCCACAACCTGACCGAATCCTGACTAATTCCCCCCCAAAAACCTCCTAAATCCTGCATCAACGCCCTCCAACCTGTCCCAAAACTCCCAAACTCCTAGGGAAGAACTTGGACAAGTCCTGGACCAAGCCAGAACAAATCCTGTCCAAATCCTTCCCCACACCTCCCAAAGTCCCAGCGAGGAACTTGGCCAAAGCCTGAACCAATTCCCCCCAACACTTCCTCAATCCTTTCCCAACCCTCCACAACCTGACCACAACCTCCCAGACCCTGGGCACGGAGTCCTCCAAATCCTTCTTCCTAGAGCTGAGAGTCCTGCTAAGGATTACTAAAGCTAATAGCCCTGCTGCTGAGAATGAATGCTGCTAATGATCCTGCTGGGAGGGATCAACACCATGGCTGCAGTGGGGTTGTTGTTGTTGTTGTTGTTGTTGTTGTTGATGTTGTTGTTGTTATTATTATTATTATTATTCTACAGACCTAAAAGTCCTCCTAATAATTACTAATAGAGCTAAGAATCCTGCTAATATTAAGTAATGGCACTAACAATCCTGCCTGTAATTAATAAGAGAGCTAATTGTCCTGCTACAAATACGTAGATGAGTAAATAATCCTATTAATGACTATTAACAGACATAATAGTCCTGCTAAGAATAATTAATAGAGCTAATAATACTGCTAATCATTATGAATAATATGGCTAATAGTCTAAATAATTATAATAGCAATAACTAACAGAGCTAAAAGTCCATCTAATAATAACTAACAGAGCTAATAGTACTGGTAATGAGTAATACTGGAGCTACAATCAGGCTAATAATGATAAATAACATGGCTAAGAGCCTTACTAGTGTGGTGGGTTAAGGCCTTTTGCTGAAAACAAAAGAACAAAGCCGGGTGGAGGCCTTGCGGGTACTTTACCCTCCCTGCAGGGCGCTTCCCCTGGCAAAGCTGACTCTGTTCCACTCCCCCCTCCCTGCCCAGCTAGGCTAGAAAAAGCAGGACATCATAGCTGTGGGATCTCCTTTTGGGCTCCTGCCTCTGCTGGATGAGAGCCACTGCAGCTGCCCTCCTGCTCCTCAGCCACGTGGCCGCACCTGATCCTTCTCCCTGCTGCCTCCCCACCTCCTCAGAGAAAGACTGGTTTTGTACTACTCTTTTCTGTCCCCCTCCCATCCATTCTTGCTCCTTGCCCTTGGGAACTTTTTTTTCCTCTTATTGTCATATATATATAATTGAAAGAAAAATTCTTCGCCTCTCCTCTTCCAAGCTGACTCCAGATTGTTGTTTAGTGGATTTGCTACTTACTCCTTTTTATTCCCTCTCCCTGTTTGGAGGGAGGAGGGGGGGGAGTGGGGAAGAGATTCTCAGCCTTTTCCCCATTTGAGCTTTTAACTCCCAGTTAAGGCTCAAACCACTACAACTAGGAATAATAATAAAACTTACCACTAATAATCATGCTAATCATAAAGATCAGAGCTAATATTCCTGCTAACAACAATCATGGGAGCTAATAATTCTGCTTATATTGATAAATATAATGGCTAATAGCCTTAAAAATGGTAACTATAATGGAGCTAATAGTCCTGCTAATAACAACAACTTATAGAGCTTAGAATCCAACTAACATTGATAAATAGCACGACTAATAATCCAAATATGGCTAACAATTAATAGTAGAGCTAAGAGCAATGCTAATCATAACTAATGGAGCTAAAAGCCCTGCAAATGGTTAATAGAGTTAAGAGTCCTGGGAAGAAAAAATCAATATAACTAATAATCCTGTTAACAATTAATAATAGAGCTAATACAGCAACTAAGAATAAATCATAGAGCTAATAATACTGCTAATAATAATTATTGGAGTTAATAATCCTGCTAATACCTATAAATAATATGGCAAAGGATCTCAACTATGACTATAATTAATAATAGAGCTAATCATACTGATAATAATTAATAGAGCTAATAATCCAGCAAATGCCTATAATTAATGTGGCTAATAATATTAACTATGGAAATAATTAATTATAGACCTAATCATACATTCAATCATTATTAATTGAGCTAATAATCCTGCTAATACCTATAAATATTAGGGCTAATCATCTTAACTATGGCAATAATTAATAAGAGAGCTAATAATCCTCCTAATAATGATTAATATCTCCCAAATTAATATCTCCCAAAGTCCCAGGGAAGAACTTGGACAAAGTCTGACAAATTCCGCCCAAAACCTCCCAAATTCTGCACCAACCCCCCACAGCCTCACCCAAACCTCCCAAATGCTTCCCTAAACCACCCACCTTCTGGGCAGGATTTCACCAAAGCCTGGTTCAATCCACACACCAAATCCTTACCAAATCCCCACAAAAACTCCCAAATCCTGAACAAAACCTCCCAATGTCCGATGGAGGAACTTGGACAAAGCCTGGCCCAAACGAGATCAAAACTGCCCAAATCCTTCACCAAACCTCCCAAAGTCCCAAAGAGGAACTTGGCCAAATCCTGACAAATTCCACCCAAAAGGTCCTCAATCCTATCAAAAACCCCAACAACCTGACCCAATCCTGACAAAATCTCCCCAAAACCTCCCAAATCCACCACAACTTGACCCAAACCTCCCAAATTCTGGGCACGATGTGACCAAACCCTGCTTCAATCCAGAGACCGAATCCTCAGCAACCCCCCCTAAACCTCCCAAATCCTGACCACAACCTCCCAAAGCACCGGGTAGGAAGTTGTCCAAAGCCTGACCTAATCCCCCCTAAATCTCCTCAATCCTGCACCAACCCCCAGATCTTGACCAAAACTTCCCAAATCCTTCCCCAAACCTCCCAAAGTCCCAGGGAGGAAGTTGGCCAAATCCAAACCAATTCCCCTCAACACTTCCTCAATCCTGTCCCAACCCCCCACAATCTGACCCAAACCTCTCAAATTCTGGCCAGGATTTGACCATAGCCTGTTTCCATCCACAGACCAAATTCTCACCAAATCCCCACAAACACCTCCCAGATCCTGCCCTAAAACCACCCAAAGTCCTAGGGAAGAACTTCCCAAGTCCTAGCGCAAGCCAGGACAACTCCTGACCAGATCCTGCCCAACAACTTCCAAAGCCTAACACATACCCCCTAAAACCTCCCAAATCCTGCACCAACCCCCCACAACCTGACCAAAACCTCCCAAATCCTGCACCAAGCCCCCACAACCTGACCAAAACCTCCCAAAGTCCCAGGGAAGAATTTGGCCAACTCCTGGCAAGAGCCAGAACAAATCCTGTCCAAATCCTTCCCCAAACCTCCCAAAGTCCCAGGAAGGAAGTTGGCCAAATTCAGACCAAATTACCCCCAACACTTCATCAATCCTATCCCAAACCTCCAACAACCTGACCAAATTCTCCCAACCTCTAACCAAGACCTTCCAAACCTGGCCACAACCTGACCAACGCCTGATAAGTTCCCCCCAACACCTCCCAAATCCTGCACCAACCCCCCACAACCTGACCCAAACCTCCCAAATCCTCAAGAAAACCTCACAAATTCTGGGCATGATGTGACCACACCCTGTTTCAATCCAGAGATTGAATTCTCGGCTACCCCCCACAAAACGTCCCAAATCCTGAACCAAAACCGCTCCCAGAACCTCCTACATCCTGTACAGAACTTGGCCAAATCCTGGCCTGAAATGAGACCAAAACCTCCCAAATCCTGAACCAAACCTCCCAAAGAGGAACTTGGCCAAATCCTGACCAAGTCCCCCCAACACTTCCTCAGTCCTTTCCCAACCCTCCACAACCTGACCACAACCTCCCAGACCCTGGGCACCGAGTCCTCCAAATCCTTCTTCCTAGAGCTGAGAGTCCTGCTAAGGATTACTAAAGCTAATAGCCCTGCTGCTGAGAATGAATGCTGCTAATGATCCTGCTGGGAGGGATCAACACCATGGCTGCAGTGGGGTTGTTGCTGTTGCTGTTGTTGCTGTTGTTATAACAGCAATAACTAAGAGAGCTAAAAGTCCTAATAATAATAACTAATAGAGGTAATAGTACTGGTAATGATTAATATGTTAGCTACAATCAGGCTAATAATGATAAATAACATGGCTAAGAGTCTTACTACTACTAATAATAAAACTTAGTGCTAATAATCATGCTAATCATAAAGATCAGAGCTAATATTCCGGCTAATATAAATCAAGGGAGCTAATTATTCTGCTGATACTGAGAAATACTATGGGAAATACAGGGACCCAATCCTGACAAAATCTCCACAAAAATCTCCCAAATCCTGCACCAATCCCCCACAACTTGACCCAAACCTCCCAAATCCTCAACAAAACCTCCCAAATTCTGGGCACGATGTGACCAAACCCTGCTTCAATCCAGAGACCAAATCACAGCAAACCCCCCCAAATCTTCCCAAATCCTGACCAAAACCTCCCAAAGCACCGGGTAGGAAGTTGTCCAAAGCCTGACCTAATCCCCCCTAAATCTCCTTAATCCTGCACCACCCCCCAAATCTTGACCAAAACTTCCCAAATCCTTCCCCAAACCTCCCAAAGTTCCAGGGAGGAACTTGGCCAAATCCTGACCAATTCCACTCAACACTTCCTCAATCCTTTCCCAACCCCCCCCCAACCTGACCCAAACTTCCCAAATCCTGAACAAAACCTCCCAAATCCTTCCCCTAATCTACCGAAGTCCTAGGGACGAACTTGGCCAAGTCGTGGCCCAAGCCAGAACAACTCCTGACCAGATCCTGCCCCAAACCACCCAATGTTGTGGGGAAAAACTAGGCCAAAGCCTAAAATATTCCCTGCAAAGCCTCCTAAATCCTGACCAAAACCTCCCAGTGTCCCAGGAAGGAAGCTGGCCAAATCCTGAACAAATGCACCCCAAACCTTCTCAAACCTGCCCCAACCCCCCAAAACCTCCCAACATCTAACCAAGACCTCCCAAACCTGCCCACAACCTGACCAACTCCTGACAAATTCCCCCCAAAACCTCCCAAACCCTGCACCAGCCCCCCACAACCTGACCCAAACCTGCCAAATACCCAGGGAGGAACTTGGTCAAATCCAGGCCAAATTCGCAACAAAACCTACCAAATCCTGCACCAACCCCCCACCAAACCTTCCAAAGACCCAGGTAGGAACTTGGCCAAATAACAATTAATAGAGCTAATAACCTGCCAATAGCTATAAATTATATGGCTAACAATCTTAACTATGGCAATAACTAATCATAGAGCTTATCGTCCTATTACGACTAATAACTAATAGTGCTAATAATACCAATTATAATTAATGGAGCTAATAATTCTGCTATCAGTAATAAATAGAGCTAATAATCCTGCTAATAGTGATAAAAAATATGGCTAAAGTCTTAATACTACTACTAATAATAATACTACTAATAACTAACAGAACTAAAAGTCCTCCTAATAATAACTAATAGAGCTAACATTCCTGCTGGGGATTAATACTAGAGCTAGAATCAGGCTAAGAATGAGAAACAATATGGCTAAGAGTCTGAGAAATAAGAAGAAGAACAAAGAATTAGAGCCAATATTCCTGCTAATAATAAATAATGGAGTTAATATCCCTGCTAATATTGATAAATACTATGGCTAATAATCTGACTTATGGTAATATTTAGTAATAGACCTAATAACAGCACTAATGCTAATGTTTAAAAGAGCTAAGAATCCTGCTAACATTGATGAATAATATGGCTAAGCATCTTAATAATGGAAATAATTAATAATAGAGATAAGAATTCCATGAATATTGAGTAATGGTGCTAATAGCCCTGTGAATAATTAATAACAGAGCTAATACTCCTCTTAACAACTAATAACACAGCAAGTAGTAATACTAATACTTTAAAGAGATAATAATAATTAATGCACCTAATAGTCCTGCTAATACTGATAAATAATGTGCCTAATAGTCTTAATAAGAATAATAAATAACAGAGCTAAAAGACTTCCTAATAATAACTAAGAGAGATAATTACTAATAGAGCTAGCAGTCCTGCTAGCCAAACCTGCCCACAACCTGACCAAATCCTGACAAATACCCCCCAAAACCTCCCAAATCCTGCACCAACCCCCCACAACCTGACCAAAACCTCCCAAATCCTTACCCAAACCTCCCAAAGTCCCAGGGAGGAAGTTGGCCAAATCCAAACCAATTCCCCTCAACACTACCTCAATCCTTTCCCAACCCCACCCATCCTGACCCAAGCTTCCCAAATCCTGAACAAAATCTCCCAAATCCTTCCCCTAATCTACCAAAGTCCTAGAGAAGAACTTGGCCAATTCCTGGCCCAAGCCAGAACAACTCCTGACCAAATCCTGCCCAAAACCTCCCAAAGTTGCAGGGAGGAATTTGGTCAAGTCCTGACCAAGTTCCCCCCAACACTTCCTCAATCCTCTCCCAACCCCCCACAACCTGACCCAAAACTCTCAAATTCTGGCCAGGATTTGACCACAGCCTTCTTCCATACAGAGATCAAATTCTCACCAAATCCCCACAAACACCTCCCAGATCTTGACCGAAAACCTCCCAAAGTCCAAGGGAACAACTTCCCAAGTCCTAGTGCAAGCCAGAACAACTCCTGACCAGATCCTTCCCAACAACTCCCAAAGCCTAACAAATACCCCCTAAAACCTCCTAATCCTGCACCAACCCCCCACAACCTGACCAAACCTCCCAAATCCTACCCAAAACCCCCTCAGTCCTCTCCCAACCACACACAACCTGACCCAAACCTCTCAAGCTCTAACCAAGACCTCCCAAACCTGCCCACAACCTGCCCAACTCCTGACAAATTCCCCCCAAATCCTCCCAAATCCTGAACAACACCTCTCAGATCCAGGACACAACTTGGCCAAATCCTGCTCCAAGTCAGACCAAAGGCTCCCAAATCCTTCCCCCAAATCTCCCGAATTCCGAGGGAAGAACTTGGCCAAAGCCTGACAAATTCCCCCCAATACTTCCTCAATCCTTTCCCAACCCCCCAAAACCTGACCCACAACTCCCAACCCCTAACAAAGACCTCCCCAAACCAGGCACACCCTGAACAAATCCTGAAAAATTCCCCCCAAAACCTCCCTAATCCTGCACCAAGCCACCACAGCCTGACCCAAACATCCCAAATCCTCAACAAAACTGCCCAAATCTTTCCCTAAAACTTCCAAATTTTGGGCAGGATGTGACCAAACCTTGCTTCAATCCAGAGACCAAATCCTTACCAAATCCCAACAATACCTCCAATTCTGCCCCAAACAGACCAATATCCTAGGGAGGAACTTGGCTAAAGCCTGACAAATTTCCCCCAAAACCTACCAAATCCTGGACAGAACTTGGCCAAAACCTGCCCCAACCCACACCAAAACCTCCCAAAGCCTCCTGACTCCTGCCCAAAACCTCCCAAAGTCCCAGGGAGGAACTTGGCCAAAGCCTGACCAATTCCCCCCAACACTTCCTCAATCCTTTCCCAACCCTCCACAACCTGACCACAACCTCCCAGACCCTGGGCACGGAGTCCTCCAAATCCTTCTTCCTAGAGCTGAGAGTCCTGTTAAGGATTACTAAAGCTAATAGCCCTGCTGCTGAGAATGAATGCTGCTAATGATCCTGCTGGGAGGCATCAACACCATGGCTGCAGTGGGGTGGTGGTGGTGGTGGTGGTGGTGTTATTATTATTATTATTATTATTATTATTATTATTATTATTATTATTATTATTATTATTATTATTATTATTGTACAGAGCTAAAAGTCCTCCTAATAATTAATAATAGAGCTAAGAATCCTGCTAATATTAAGTAATGGCACTAACAATCCTGCCTATAATTAATAAGAGAGCTAACAGTCCTGCTACCAATACCTAGATGAGCTAATAATCCTCTTAATTACTAATAAAAGACCTAATAGTCCTGCTAAGAATAATTAATACAGATAATCATACTGCTAATACTGATAAATAATATGGCTAATAATCTAAGTAATGTTACTAATTAACAATAGAGCTTGTAGTCCTGCTAAGAATGATAAATAATATGGCTAATAGTCTAAATAATTATAACAGCAATAACTAATACAGCTAAAAGTCCTCCTAATAATAACTAACAGAGCTAATAGTACTGGTAATGAGTAATACTGGAGCTACAATCAGGCTAATGATGATAAATAACATGGCTAAGAGTCTTACTACTAATAATAATAAAACTTAGCACTAATAATCATACTATTCATAAAGAACAGAGCTAATATTCCTGCTAATAACTATTAAGGGAGCTAATAATCCTGCTTATATTGATAAACACGATGGCTAATAGCCTTAATAATGGTAATAATAATGGAGCTAATAATCCTGCAAATAATAATCAATAGAGCTAATAATCCTGCTAATACTGATAAATAATATGGCTAATAATCTAAATAATGTTAATAATTAACAATAGATCTTATAGTCCTGCTAATAATGATAAATAATATGGCTAATAGTCTAAATAACTATAACAGCAATAAGTGATAGAGCTAAAAGTCCTGCTAATGGTTAATAGAGTTAAGAGTCCTGGGAATAAAAATAAATATAGTTAATAATCCTGTTCACAATTAATAATGGAGTTAATACAGCAGCTAAGAAGAAATCATAGAGCTAATAATAGTGCTTATAACAATTAATGGAGTTAATAATCCTGCTAATACCTATAAATAATATGGCTAAGGATTCCAACTATGACTATAATTTATAATAGAGCTAATCATACTGATAATAATTAATAGAGCTAATAATCCGGCAAATACCTATAAATAATGTCGCTAATAATATTAACTATGGAATAATTAATAATAGACCTAATAATACAGCTAATAACAATTAATTGAGCTAATAATCCTGCTAATATCTGTAAATATTATGGCTAATAATCTTAACTATGGCAATAATTAATGAGAGCTAATAATCCTCCTGATAATGATTAATATCTCCCAAATTAATATCTCCCAAAGTTCCAGGGAAGAACTTGGACAAAGCCTGGAAAATTTCCCCCAAAACCTCCCAAATCCTGCACCAATCCCCCACAACCTCACCCAAACCTCCCAAATCCTTCCCTAAACCTCCCAAATTTTGGACAGAAGTTAGCCAAAGATTGGTTCAATCCAGCGACTCTCCAAATCTCACAACCACCTCCCAAAGTCCCAGGGAAGAACTTCACAAAGTCTTGGCCCAAGCCAGAACAAATCCTGGCAAATCCTGCCCCAACCCTCCCAAAGTCCCAAAGAGGAAGTTGGCCAAAGCCTCTCCAAATCCCAATGAAACATCCCAAATCCTGCCCAAACCTCCCAATGTCCTATGGAGGAACTTGGAAAAGCCTGACAAATTCCCCCCAAACCTACCAAATGCTGTACAGAACTTGGCCAAATCCTGGCCCAAATGAGATCAAAACTGCCCAAATCCTTCACCAAACCTCCCAAAGTCCCAAAGAGGAACTTGGCCAAATCCTGACAAATTCCACCCAAAAGGTCCTCAATCCTATCAAAAACCCCAACAACCTGACCCAATCCTGACAAAATCTCCCCAAAACCTCCCACATCCTGCACAAATCCCGTACAACTTGACCCAAACCACCCAAAACCAGAACAAAACCTCCCAAATTCTAAGCATGATATGACCAAACCCTGCTTCAATCCAGAGATTAAATCTTTACCAAATCCCCCCCCAAACCACCCAAATCCTGACCAAAACCTGCCAAAGTCCAAGAGAGGAACCTGGACAATTCCTCACCAAAACCCCCAAAACTTGCAGAATCCTTCCCCAACCACCCACAACCTATCCCAAAACTCCCAAACTCCTAGGGAAGAACTTGGACGAGTCCAGGCCCAAGCTAGGAGAAATCCTGCCCAAAACCTGCCCAAAACCTACCAAAGTCCCAGGGAGGAAGTTGGCCAAATCCAGACCAAATCCCCCAAGACATGCTCCTTCCCCCACCCCCCACAGCATGACCCAAAACCTCCTAGATCCAGCACAGAACTTGGCCAAATCCTGCCGAAACCAGACCAAAACCTCCCAAATCCTTCCCCAAAACCTCCAAACCTCTAACCAAGACCTCCAAAGCCAGGGCACAACCTGACCAACGCCTGAAAAATTCCCCCCAAAACCTCCCAAACCCTGCACCAACCCCCCACAGCCAGACCCAAACCTCCCAAATCCAGAACAAAAACTCCCAAAGTTGTAGGGAAAAATTTGGCCAAAGACAATTTCCCCCAAAGCCTCCTAAATCCTGACCAAAACCTCCCAATGTCCCAGGGAGGAAGCTGGCCAAATCCTCAACAAATCCAAACCAAACCTTCTCACACCTGTCCCAACCCCCCGAAACCTCCCAACCTCTAACCAAGACCTCCCAGACCTGCCCACAACCTGACCAACTCCTGACAAATTCCCCCCAAAACCTCCCAAATCCTTCCCCTAACTTCGCAAAGTCCCAGGGAAGAACTTGGCCAAATCCTGACAAATTCTCCCCCAAAAAACCTCCCAAATCCTGTACCAACCCCCCACAACCTGACCCAAACCTCCCAATGTCCCTGGGAGGAACTTGGCCAAAGCAGAACAAATCTTATCCACGAACCTCCCAAATCCTCAGCTGAACCTCACCAAATCCTGACCAAAACCCCCAAAATCTCCTGAACCCTTCCCTAGTCCCCCACAACCTGACCCAAACCTCCCAAGCTCTAACCAAGACCACCCAAACCTGCCCACAACCTGAACAATTCCTGACAAATTCCCCTCAAAACCTCCCAAATCTTGCACCAACCCCCCACAACCTGACACAAACCTCCCAAATCCTGAACAAAACCTCCCAAATTCTGGACAGGATTTGACCAAAGCTGCTTCAATCCAGAGACCAAATCCTGCACCAAATCCTCACAAAACTTCCCAAAACCTTTCCAAAACCTCCCAGATCCAGGACAGAACTTGGCCATATCCTGGTCCAAACCTGACCAAAATCTCCCATATCCTTTCCCAAAACCTCCCAAAGTCCTAGGGAAGAACGTGGCCGAAGTCTGACAAATTCCCCCCAAACCTTCCTCAATCCTGTCCCAACCCTCCAAAACCTCCCAAGCTCTAACCAAGACCTCACAAACCTGCCCATAACCTGAACCAATCCTGACAAATTCCCCCCAAAACCTCCCAAATCCTGCACCTACCCCCCACAACCTGACCAAAACCTCCCAAATCCTCAACAAAACCTCCCAAAGTCCCAGGGAAGAACTTGGCCAAGTCCTGGCTCAAGCCAGAACAACTCCTCACCAAATTCTGCCCAAAACCTCCCAAAGTCCCAATGAGGAAATGGACCAAATCCTGACAAATTCCCCCCAAACCTTCCTCAATCCTGCACCAACTCCCCAAAACCTGACCAAAACCTCAGATCTCCTTACCCAATCCTCCCAAAAACCCAGGGAGGAACTTGGTCAAATCCAGGCCAAATTCCCCCAAAAAACCTCCCACATCCTGCACCAACCCCACACAACCTGAACCAAACCTCCCAATTCCTTTCCTAAACCCCGGACAGGATGTGACCAAACCCTGCTTCAATCCACAGATTAAATCTTTACCAAATCCCCACCAAACCTCCCAAATCCTGCACAAAACCTCCCAAATCCTGCACAAAACCTCCCAAAGTCCCAGGGAGGAACATGGACAATTCCTCACCAAAACCTCCCAAAACCTCCTCAAGCCTTTCCCAACCTCCCAGCCCCTCACCAAAAGCATCAAACACTTCCCAAAGCCTCAGCACAACTTGCTCAAGTTCTGGCCCAAGCCTGACCACAGCCTGCGCAAAACCTCCCAAATCCTCACCTCAGCCTGACCTAATCCTGACCCAAGCCAGACCCAAACCTCCCAAATCCTTCTCAAACCCTTCCCAAAACCTCCCAAAGTTCTAGGGAGCAACTTGGCCAAAGCCTGGCCCAATGCAGAGCAAATCTTGCCCCAAACCTCCCAAATCCTCAGCTGAACCTCACCAAATCCTGACCAAAACTCCCAAAACCTTCTGAACCCTTCCCCAGTCCCCCAGAACCTGACCTGAACCTCCCAACCTCTAACCAAGACCTCCCAAACCTGGCCACAACCTGACCAACTCCTGACAAATTCCACCTACAACCTCCCAAATCCTGCACCAACCCCCCACAACCTGACCCACACCTCCCAAATCCTCAACAAAACCTCCCAATGTCCTAGGGAGGAACTTGGCCAAAGCCTGACAAATTTCTCCCAAGGCCTCCTAAATCCTGAAAAAAACCTCCCAATGTCCCAGGGAGTAAGCTGGCCAAATCCAGAGCAAACCCACCCCAAACCTTCTCATACCTCTCCCAACCCCCCAAAACCTCCCAACCTCTAACCAAGTCCTCCCAAACCTGGGCGCCACCTGACCAATTCCTGACAATTCCCCTCAAAACCTCCCAAGTCCTGCACCAACCCCCCACAACCTGACCCAAACCTCCCAAATCCTCAACAAAACCTCCCAAAGTCCCAGCAAAGAACTTGGCCAAAGCCTGCTTCAATCCACAGACCAAATCCTCACCAAATTTCCCCAAGACCTCTCAAACCCTGAGCACAACTTGGCCAAACTCTCACCAAAACTTCCCAAATCCTGAACAAAACCTCCCAAATACAGGACAGAACCTGGACAAATCCGGGTCCAAACCACACCAAAACCTCCCAAATCCTTCCCTAAATCCCCCAAATTCTGGGCAGGATGTGACCAAACCCTGCTTCAATCCAGAGACTAAATCCCCACCAAAACTCCCAAATCCTGCCCAAAACCTCCCAAAGGCCAAGAGCAGAAACCTGGACAATTCCTCACCAAAACCCCCAAAACTTCCACAATCCTTCCACAACCCCCCACAACCTGTCCCAAAACTCCCAAACCTGATCAAGTCCTGACTAATTTCCCCCAAAACCCACCAAATGCTGTAAAGAACTTAGCCAAAACCTCCTCAATCCTGCACAATCCCCCACATCCTGTCCAAGACTCCAAAAGTCCCAGGGAGGAAGTTGGCCAAATCCAGACCAAATCCCCCAAGACTTGCTGAATCCTTCCCCAACCCCACACAGCATGACCCAAAACCTCCCAAATTCTGGGCAGGATTTGACCAAACCCTGCTTCAATCCAGCAACAAATCCTCACAACACTTCCCAAATCCTGCGCAAAACCTCCCAGATCCAGGACAGAACTTGGCCAAATCCTGGTCCAAACCAGACCAAAACCTCCCAAATCCTTCCCCAAAACCTCCCAACATCTAACCAAGCCCTCCCAAATCTGGGCACAACCTGACCAACTCCTGACAAATTCCCCCCAAAACCTCCCAAATCCTGCACCAACCCCCCACAACCTCACCCAAACCTCCCAAATCCTTACCCAATCCTCCCAAATACCCAGGGAGGAACTTGGTCAAATCCAGCCCAAATTCCCTCCAAAAACCTCCCAAATCCTGCACCAACCCCCCTTAACCTGACCCAAACCTTCCAAAGTCCCAGGGAGGAACTTGGCCAAATAATAATTAGTAGTGCTAATAATCCTGCTAATCCCTATAAATAATCTGGCTAATAATCTTAACTATGGCAATAATTAATACTAGAGCCAATAATACTGCAAATATTAATAGATCTAAAAATCCTGCTAATACCTATAAATAATGTGGTGAATAATCTTAACCATGGCACTCATTAATAATAGAGCTAATAATACTGCTAATTCTAATTAGTAGAGCTAAGAATCCTGCTAATAGTTATAAATTATATGGCTAATAATCACAACTATGGCAATAACCAATAATAGATCTTATCATCCTATTACTACTAAGACCTAATAGTGCTAAGAGTAGGAATTATAATTAATGGAGCTAATAATTCTGCTAACAGCAATTCATGGAGTTAATAAACCTCCCCAAGTCCTACAGAGGACCTTGTCCACAGCCAGACAAATTCCCCGCACAACCTGACCCAACCCTTCCAAGCTCTAACCAAGACCTCCCAAACCTGGGCACAACCTGACCCAGTCCTGACAAATCCTGACCAAAAATCTCCCAAATCCTTCCCCTAACCTCCCAAAGTTTTAGGGAGGAACTTGGCCGAGTCCTGGCCCAAGCCAGAACAACTCCTGACCAAATCCTGCCCCAAACCTCCCAAAGTCCTTGGTAAGAACTTGGCCAAAGCCTGAACAAATCTGCCCAAACCTACCAAATGCTGTACAGAACTTGGCCAAATCCTGGTCCAAACCAGACCGAAACCTCCCAAATCCTTTCCCAAAACCTCCTAAAGTCCTAGGGAAGAACTTGGCCAAAGCCTGACAAATTCCCCCCAAAACCCCCTCAATCCTGTCCCAACCCCCCAAAACCTGACCCAAACCTCCCAAGTTCTAACCAAGACCTCCTAAACCTGGCCACAACTGGACCCAACCCTGACAAATTCCCCCCAAAACTTCCCAAATCCTGCACCAATGCCCCACAACCTGCCCCAAACCTCCCAAACCTTGGGCAAGATGTGGACAAATCCTGCACCAACCCACAACATATCCTCACCAAATAATGACAAAAACCTCCCAAAGTCCTATGGAAGAACCCAAATCCTCAACAAATTGCTCCCAAAGCTTCCTCAATCCTGTCCCAACCCTCCAAAACCTCCCAAGCTCTAACCAAGACCTCCCAAGCTCTAACCAAGACCTCCCAAACCTGCCCACAACCTGAACCAATCCTGACAAATTCCCCCCAAAACCTCCCAAATCCTGCACCAACCCCCCACAACCTGAACCAAACCTCTGAAATCCTGAACATAACCTCCCAATGTCCTAGGGAAAAACTTGGCCAAATCCTGTCTCAAGCCAGAACAACTCCTGACCAAACCCTGCCCAAAACCTCCCAAATCCTGCCCCAAATGCCCCATAGTCCTAGGGAGGAAATTGGTCAAATCCTGGTCCAAGCCAGAACAACTCCTGACCAAATCCTGCCAAATACCCGCCAAAAGTCCCAGGGAAGACCTCGGCCAAACCCTCAATCCTCCACCAACTCCCAAAGACCTAACCAAAACCTCCCAAATCCTTACCCAATCCTCCCAAACTCCCAGGGAGGAACTTGGTCAAATCCTAACAAATTTCCCCCTAAACCTCCAGAATCCTGCACCAATCCCTCACAACCTGACCCAAACCTCCCAATTCCTCAACAAAACCTCCCAAAGTTTTAGGCAGGAACTTCTCCATAGCCTGACAAATTCCCCCCAAAACCTCCCAAATCCTGCACCAACACCCCAAAGCCTGACAAAACCCTCCCAAACCCTCCAAACCCTGCCCAAACTCCTAGGGAAGAACCTCCCATGTCCTGGCCCAAGCCAGAACAACTCCTGACCAGATCCTGCCCAACACCTCACAAAGTCCTAGGGAACAACCTGGCCAAAGCCTAACAAATTCCCCCAAAGCCTGCTAAATCCTGACCAAAACCTCCCAATGTCCCAGGGAGGAAGCTGGCCAAATCCTGAGCAGATCCACCCCAAACCTTCTCATACCTGTCCCAACCAACCAAAACCTCCCAACCTCTAACCAAGACCTGAAACCTGCCCACAACCTGACCAACTCCTGACAAATTCCCACCAAAACTTCCTCAATCCTGCACCAACCCCCCACAACCTGACCAAACCTCCCAAAGTCCCAGGGAGGAACTTGGCCAAATAATAATTAATAGAGTTAATAATCCTGCTAATTCTAATTAGTAGAGCTAATAATCCTGCTAATAGTGATAAATAATATGGCTAAGAGTCTTCATACTACTGCTGCTAACAATAATAATACTAATAACTAACAGAGCTAAAAGTCCTCCTAATAATAACTAATAGAGCTAACATTCCTGCTGGGGATTAATACTAGAGCTAGAATCAGGCTAAGAAAAACAATATAGCTAAGAGTCTGAGAAATATTAATAAGAACAAAGAATAGTTAATAATAGACCTAATAACACCACTGATGCTAATGTTTAAAAGAGCTAAGAGTCCGGCTAACATTGATGAATAATATGGCTAAGCATCTTAATAATGGAAAGAATTCATAATAGAGCTAAGAATCCCACAAACATTGAGTAATGGTGCTAATAATCCTGTTAATAATTAATAACAGAGCTAATACTCCTCTTAATAACTAATAATACATCTAATAGTAATACTAATAGTAATCCATTAAAGAGCTAATAATAATTAAAGCAACTCAAATTCCTGCTAATACTGATAAATAATGTGGCTAACAATCTTAATAAGAATAAGAAATAACAGAGCTAAAAGGCTTCCAAATAATAACCAATACAGCTAATAACTAATAGAGCTAATAGTCCTGCTAGGGATTAATTATAGAGCTATAGTCCTAAAAGTGGTAATTAATAATAGAGGTGGTAGTCGTGTTGAAAGTAACTGATAGAGCTAATAGCCTGCTAATAATGATAAATAATGAGGCCAATAATCCTAATACTAATGATAAACAATGTGGCTAATAGTGATAGTAATAATAACAACAACAACAACAACGCAGCTAATTGTGCTGCTAATAACCATAGGGCTAATAATCCTGCTAATAATTACTATCAGGGGATCCCCCCAGAGGACCTCACAGCCTCCCAGAGCTGTCTCCAGACCAAGCCATGACCAAAACCTTCCAAATATTGAGCAGAACCTGACCCAAGCCAGACCAAAACCTCCCAAATCCTTCCCAAACCCTTCCCAAAGTCCGAGGGAAGAACTTGGCCAAATCCTCACCAATTCCCCCCAACACTTCCTCAATCCTGCCCCAACCCCCCACAACCTCACCAAAACCTCCCAAATCCTCAGCTCAACCTCACCAAACCCTCACCCAATACACACCAAAACCTTCCAAAACCTCCTGAAGCCTTTCCCAACCTCCCAGCCCCTCACCAAAAGCATCAAACACTTCCCAAAGCCTCAGCACAACTTGCCCAAGTCCTGGCCCAAGCCTGACCACAGCCTGCTCAAAACCTCCCAAATCCTCACCTCAGCCTGACCTAATCCTGACCCAAGCCAGACCCAAACCTCCCAAATCCTTCTCAAACCCTTCCCAAAACCTCCCAAAGTCCTAGGGAGGAACCTGGCCAAAGCCTGGCCCAATGCAGAGCAAATCTTGCCCCAAACCTCCCAAATCCTCAGCTGAACCTCATGAAATCCTGACCAAAACTCCCAAAACCTTCTGAACCCTTCCCCAGTCCCCCAGAACCTGAACCAAACCTCCCAACCTCTAACCAAGACCTTCCAAACCTGGGCACAACCTGACCAACTAATAATATTAACTATGGAAATAATTAATTATAGACCTCATACTACAGCTAATAATAAATAATATGGCTAATAATCCTGCTAATACCGATAAATATTATGGCTAATAATCTTAACTATGGCAATAATTAATAAGAGAGCTAATAATCCTCCTAATAATAATTAATATCTCCCAAATTAATATCTCCCAAAGTCCCAGGGAAGTACTTGGACAAAACCTGACAAATTCCCCCCAAAACCTCCCAAATCCTGCACCAACCCCCCACAACCTGAACCAAACCTCCTAAATCCTGAACAAAACCTCCAAAGTCCTAAAGAGGAACTTGGCCAAATGCTGACAAATTCCCCCAAAACCTCCTGTGTTAGGTTAATGCCCATTCTGGGAACAAAAAACCAAAGCAGGGTGGAGGGCTTGAGGGGACTTTGCCCTCCCTGCAGGGCGTTGCCCCCCGGGAAGCTGAGTCTGTTCCACTCCCCCCTCCCTGCCCAGCTAGGCTAGAAAAAGCAGGACATCGTAGCTGTTGGCTCTCCTTTTGGCTCCTGCCCCTGCTGGATGAGAGCCACTGCAGCTGCCCTCCTGCTCCTCTGCCACGTGGTCACACCTGATCCTTCTCCCTGCTGCCTCCTCCTAATTATCCTAGTCATAGTAACTAATGGAGCTAATTATCATGCTAATACCTTTAACTAAGGTGGTTAATAATCATAAATATGGCAATAATTAATAAGAGAGTTAATAGCACTGCAAGTAATAATTAACAGAGCTAATAATCCTGCTAATACCTACAAATAATGTGGCTAATAATCTTAAATATGACAATAATAATAGAGCTAATAATACTGGCAATAATTATTAATGGAGCTAATAATTGTGCAAATACTGATAGCTAAGAAGGCTAATAATCTGAACTGTGGCAATAACTAATAATAGAGCTAATAATCCTAATAATGATTAATAGAGCTAATAATACCACTAACATGTCTAGTAACCTTAATTATGCTCATAATTAATAATAGCGGATATAGACCTATTACTAGTAATAACTGATAGTGCTAATAATTGTAATTATAATCAATGGAGCTAATAGTTCTGATATCAGCAATTAACAGAGTTAATAATCCTGCTAATAGTAATAAATAATATGGCTAAAGTCTTAATACTACTACTAATAATAATACTACTAATACCTAACAGAGCTAAAAGTCCTCCTAATAATACCTAATAGAGCTAACATTCCTGCTGGGGATTAATACTAGAGCTATAATCAGGCTAAGAATGAGAAACAATATGGCTAGGAGTCTGAGAAATAAGAAGAAGAACAAAGAATTAGAGCTAATATTCCAGCTATGACTAAGTAATGGAGTTAAGGTTCCTGCTAATACTGATAAATACTATGGCTAATCATCTGACTTATGGTAATAGTTAATAACAGACCTAATAACACCACTAATGCTAATGTTTAAAAGAGCTAAGAATCCTGCTAACATTGATGAATAATATGGCTAAGCATCTTAATAATGGAAAGAATTAATAATAGAGCTAAGAATCCTAATAACATTGAGTAATGGGGCTAATTACCCTGTGAATAATTAATAATAGAGCTAATACTCCTCTTAACAACTAATTACACAGTGAACAGTAATAGTAATACTTAGAAGAGCTAATAATAATTAATGCACCTAATAGTCCTGCTAATACTGATAAATAATATGCCTAATAGTCTTAATAAGATAATAAATAATAGAGCTAAAAGACTTCCTAATAATAACTAAGAGAGATAATTACTAATAGAGCTAACAGTCCTGCTAGGGGTTAATTATAGAGCTATACTCCTAATAGTGGTAATAATTAAGAACAGAGCTGGTAGTAGCTACGGAAAACAATTGACAGAGCTAATAATCCAGCTGATAAAAATAGATAATGTGGCCAATAATCCTGCTAATAATGATAAACAATGTGGCTAACAGTTATAGTCTCAGTAGTAGGAGTAATAGTTAATAATAATAATAATAATAATAATAATAATAATAATAATAATAATAATAATAATAATAATAATAATAATAATAATAATAAAAGCAGCTAATAGTGATGTTAATGAGAATAGGGCTAATAATTCTGCTAATAATTAATATCAGGGGATTCCCCCAGAGCACCTCACAGCCACCCAGAGCTGTCTCCAGACCAAGCCCTGGCCAAACCCTTCCCAATACCTCCTTAAGTCTTAGGGAGGGCTCTGCCAAAGCAGGACAAATCTTACCCCAAACCTCCCAAATCCTCAGCTGAACCTCACCAAATCCTGACCAAAACTCCCAAAACCTCCTGAAACCTTCCCCAGTCCCCCAGAACCTGACCCGAACCTCCCAACCCCTAACCAAGACCTCCCAAACCTGGCCACAACCTGACCAATTCCTGACAAATTCCCCCCAAAAGCTCCTCAATCCTGCACCAATCCCCCACAACCTGACCAAAATCTCCCAAATCCTTCCCCTGACCTACCAAAGTCCTAGGGACAAACTTGACCAAATCCAGGCCAAATTCCCCCCAAAACCTCCCAAATCCTGCACCAACCCCCACAACCTGACCCAAACCTTCCGAAGACCCAGGGACGAAATTGACCAAATAATAATTAATAGAGCTAATAATCCTGCTAATCCCTATAAATAATATGGCTAATAATCTTAATTATGAGTATAATTACTAATAGAGCTAATTAACCTTGTCATAATAATTAAAGGAGCTAATAATCTGGCTAATAATCTTAACTATGGCAATAATTAATAAGAGAGCTAATAATACTGCTAATTATAATTAGTAGAGCTAATAATCCTGATAATAGCTATAAAATATATGGCTAATAATCATAACTATGGCAATAACTAATAATAGAGCTCATCATCGTATTACTACTAATGCCTAATATTGCTAAGAGTAGGAATTATAATTAATGGAGCTAATAATTCTGCTAACAGCAATTCATGGAGCTAATAAACCTGCTAATAATGATAAATAATATGGCTAAGAGTCTTAATACTACTACTACTAATTATAATACTAATAACTAAGAGAGCTAAAAGTCCTCCTAATAATAACTAATAGAGCTAACATTCCTGCTGGGGATTAATACTAGAGCTAGAATCAGGCTAAGAAAAACAATATTGCTAAGAGTCTGACAAATATTAATAAGAACAAAGAATAGTTAATAATAGACCTAATAACACCACTGATGCTAATGTTTAAAAGAGTTAAGAATCCTGCTAACATTTTTAGTAATGGTGCTAATAATCCTGTTAATAGTTAATAACAGAGCTAATACTCCTCTTAATAACTAATACTACAGCTAATAGTAATACTAATAGTAATACTTTAAAGAGCTAATAATAATTAAAGCAACTCAAATTCCTACTAATACTGATAAATAATGTGGCTAACAATGCAGAGCAAATCTTGCCCCAAACCTTCCAAATCCTCAGCTGAACCTCACCAAATCCTGACCAAAACTCCCAAAACCTTCTGAACCCTTCCCCAGTCCCCCAGAACCTGACCTGAACCTCCCAACCTCTAACCAAGATCTCCCAAACCTGACACAACCTGACACAAACCTTCCAAAGTCCCAGGGAGGAACTTGGCCAAATAATAATTAATAGAGCTAATAATCCTGCTAATAGTAATAAATAATATGCTAATAATCTTAACTATGGCAATAACTAATAATAGATCTTATAATCCTATTACTACTAAGACCTAATAGTGCTAAGAGTAGTAATTATAATTAATGGAGCCAATAATCCTGCTAATAGTGATAAATAATATGGCTAAGAGTCTTCATACTACTACTACTACTACTACTCATACTTATAACTAGGAGAGCTGAAAGTCCTCCTAATAATAACTAATAGAGCTAACATTCCTGCTGGGGATTAATACTAGAGCTAGAATCAGGCTAAGAAAAACAATATGGCTAAGAGTCTGACAAATATTAATAAGAACAAAGAATAGTTAATAATAGACCTAATAACACCACTGATGCTAATGTTTAAAAGAGCAAACAATCCTGCTAACATTGATGAATAATATGGCTAAGCGTCTTAATAATGGAAATAATTCATAACAGAGCTAAGAATCCTACTAACATTGAGTAATAGTGCTAATAACCCTGTTAATAATTAATAACAGAGCTAATACTCCTCTTAATAACTAATAATACAGCTAATAGTAATACTAATGGTAATACTTTAAAGAGCTAATAATAATTAAAGCAACTCAAATTACTGCTAATACTGATAAATAATGTGGCTAACAATCTTAATAAGAATAAGAAATAATAGAGCTAAAAGGCTTCCAAATAATAACTAATAGAGCTAATAGTCCTGCTAGGGATTAATTATAGAGCTATAGTCCTAAAAATGGTAATAATTAATAATAGAGGTGGTAGTCCTGCTGAAAGTAATTGATACAGCTAATAACCCTGCTAATAATGATAAATAATTAGGCCAATAATCCTACTACTAATGGTAAACAATGTGGCTAATAGTCATAGTAATAATAACAACAACAACAACAAAGCAGCTAATTGTGCTGCTAATAACCATAGGGCTAATAATCCTGCTAATAATAAATATCAAGGGATCCCTGCAGAGGACCTCACAGCCTCCCAGAGCTGTCTCCAGACCAAGCCCTGACCAAAACCTTCCAAATATTGAGCAGAACCTGACCCAAGCCAGACCAAAACCTCCCAAATCCTGACCAAAACCTCCCAAACCTTGGGCAAGACTTGGACAAATCCTGCTCCAACCCACAACGTATCCTGACCAAATCCATCCCCAAACCTCCCAAAGTCCCAGAGAGGAAGTTGGCCAAATCCTCAACAAATTTTCCCCAAAGCTTCCTCAATCCTGTCCTACCCCCCCAAAAACCTCCCAAGCTCTAACCAAAACCTCCCAAACCTGGCCACAAACTCATCCAATCCTGACAAATTCCCCCCAAAACCTCCCAAATCCTGCCCCAAACCTCCCAAAGTCCCAGTGAGGAACTTGGCCAAATCCTCACCAATTCCCCCCAACACTTCCTCAATCCTGCCCCAACCCTCCACAACCTGACCACAACCTCCCAGATCCTGGGCACGGAGTCCTCCAAATCCTTCTTCCTGGAGCTGAGAGTCCTGCTAAGGATTACTAAAGCTAATAGCCCTGCTGCTGAGAATGAATGCTGCTAATGATCCTGCTGGGAGGCATCAACACCATGGCTGGATGATGATGATGATGATGATGATGATTATTTTGAGCTAAAAGTCTTCCTAATAATAACTAATACAACTAACAGTCCTGCTGATGATCAATTCTGGAGCTATAACCAACTAATAGAGCTAACAATCCTGCTAATATTGATAAATAACACGACTAACAATCCAAATATGGCTAACAATTAATAGTAGAGCTAAGAGCCCTGCTAATCATAGCTAATAGAGCTAAAAGTCCTGCTGATGGTTAATAGAGTTAAGAGTCCTGGGAATAAAAATCAATATAGCTAATAATCCTGTTCACAATTAATAAGAGAGCTGATACACCTGCTAAGAATAATTAATAGAGCTAATAATACTGCTACTAATCAAAATTAAAAGAGTTAATAATCCTGCTAAAATATATAAATAATATGGCTAATAATCTTAGCTATGGGAATAATAGTTAATCAAGCTAATAATCCTGCTAATACCTATAACTAAGGTGGCTAATAGTCATAACTATGGCAATAATTAATAATCGACCTAACAATCCAATTATCCTGGCAATAATAATTAATGGACCTAATAAACCTGCTAATACCTGTAATGACATTGGCTAATACTCTTAACTATGGAAATAATTAAGAATAGAGCTAATACCACTGTAAAAATAATTAATGGAGCTAATAATCCCGCCAATACCTATAACATGGCTAATAATCTTCATTATGGTAATAATTAATAATAGAGTTTATAGTCCTATTACTACTAATAACTAATAGTGCTAGTAATAATATGGAGCTAATAGTTCTGCTAACAGTAATTAATGGAGTTAATAATCAAAAGAGCTAATAATCCTGCTAATACCGATAAATAATATGTCTAACAATCTTAACTATGGCAATAATAAATAACAGAGCTAATGATGCTGCTGATAATAATTAAGAGAGCTAATAATCCGGCAAATACCTATAAATAATGTGGCTAATAATCTTAACTATGCAAGAATTAATAAGAGCACTAATAATAGAGCTAATAATAATTAATGGAGCTAATAATCCTGCTAATACCTATAAATATTATGGCTAATAATCTTAACTATGTCAATACTTACTAGGAGAGCTAATAATCCTGCTAAAAATAATTAGTAGAGCTAATAATACTCCTAACACTAATAATATGTCTAATAATATTAATTATGGTAATAATTAATAATAGATCTTATAGTCCTATTACTACTAATAACTAATAGTGCTAAGAATACCAATTATAATTAATGGAGCTAACAATTCTGCTAACAGTAATTAATGGAGTTAATAATGGTGCTAATAGTGATAAATAATATGGCTAAGAGACTTAAAACTACTACTACTAATAATAGTACCAATAACTAACAGCGCTAAAAGTCCTCCTAATAATAACTAATAGAGCTAACATTCCTGCTGGGGATTAATGCTAGAGCTATAATCAGGCTAAGAATGAGAAACAATATGGCTAAGAGTCTGAGAAATAAGAAGAACAAAGAATTAGAGCTAATATTCCTGCTAATAAGAAGTAATGGAGTTAATGTTCCTGCTAATACTGATAAATACTATGGCTAATAATCTGACCTATGGTAATGGTTAATAACAGACCTAATAACACCACTAATGCTAATGTTTAAAAGAGCTAAGAATCCTGCTAACATTGATGACTAATATGGCTAAGCATCTTAATAATGGAAATAACTAAAAATAGAGCTAAGAATCCCACAAACATTGAGTAATGGTGCTAATAATGCTGTTAATAATTAATAACAGAGCTAATACTTCTCTTAATAACTAATAATACAGCTAATAGTAATACTAATAGTAATACTTTAAAGAGCTAATAATAATTAATGCACCTAATAGTCCTGCTAATACTGATAAATAATGTGGCTGATAGTCTTAATAAGAATAATAAATAATAGAGCTAAAAGTCTTCCTAATAATAACTAACACAGCTAATAACTAATAGAGCTAACAGTCCTGATAGTGATTAATTATAGAGCAACAGCCCTAATAATGGCAATAATTAATAATAGAGCTGGTAGTCCTGCTGGAAATAACTGATAGAGCTAATAACCCTGCTAATAATTATAAATAATGTGGCTAATAATCCTGCTAATAATGACAAACAATGTGGCTAATAGTCATAGGAATAATAATAATAAACAACCAGCTAATTGTGCTGCTAATAACAATAGGGCTAATAATCCTGCTGATAATTAATATCAGGGGATCCCCACAGAGGACCTCACAGCCTCCCAGAGCTGTCTCCAGACCAAGCCCTGACCAAAACCTTCCAAATATTGAGCAGAACCTGACCCAAGCCAGACCAAAACCTCCCAAATCCTTCCCAAACCCTTCCCAAAGTCCTAAGGAGGAACTTGGCCAAGTCCTGCCCCAAGCCAGAACAACTCCTGACCAGATCCTGCCCAAAACCTCCCAAAGTCCCAGGGAAGAATTTGGCCAAAGCCTGACAACTTCCCCCCCAAACCTACTAAATGCTGTACAGAACTTGGCCAAATCCTGGCCCAAACGAGACCAAAACCTCCCAAATCCTACCCAAAACCTCCCAAAGTCCCAAAGAGGAACTTGGCCAAATCCTTACCAAATCCACCCAAAACCTCCAGAATCCTGCCCCAAATCTCCCAAAGACCCAGGCAGGAACTTGGCCAAATCCTGACCAAATCCTTCCCAAAACTTCCTCAAATCCTGCCCCAACTCCCCATAATTTGAACAAATCCTCACAGAGCCCAAGCAGAACTTGGCCAAATCCTGGCCCAACCCACACCAAAACCTCCAAAACCCTCCCAAATCCTTCCCAAATCCTCCCAAATTGTGGCCAGGATTTGACCCAAGCCTGCTTCAATCCAGAGACCAAATCCACACCAAATCCCCCCAAAACCTCCCAGAGTCCTAAGGAAGAACTTGCCCAAGTCCTTGCCCAGTTCAGAACAAGTCCTGACCAAAACTGGGCACAGTCTGGCAGAATCCTGCCCAAATCCCACCAAAACTTCCCAATTCTGCCCAAACCCCACCAAAACCTCTCAATTCTGCCCAAACTCCACCAAAACTTCCCAATTCTGCCCAAACCCCACCCTAATCCCACCCAATTCCAGCCCCAGTGCTGCTCCAATTCCAGCCCAAATCCTGCTCCAATCCCACCCAATCCCACCCCAATCCTGTCCCAATCCCACCCCAATCCTGTCCCAATCCCACCCCAATCCAGCTGCATTCCCAGACCATCCCCAGCCCTTTCCAGCAGCTGCCCTCCCCCCTGCCCATTCCCTGCCTGCCCCCAGCCCAGCTCTCTGTCCTTGCCCCCTGCTCTGGGGGGCCTCAGGGGGTGTCCGCTGGCAGCCGGCAGGGCCCTGCAGCTCCGTCCCCGCCGAAGGGCAGCTGGCAGCTGGCACAGGGCACCAAGGCTGGCCCAAGGGCTTCTTCCCCACAGCTGGAAGCGTGGCTGGGCAGCAGCTCCGGGCTGAAGGTGCCTGTGGGAAGGAGAGGTGCCAGGCTGTGGCCTCCCTCAAGGTCCCCATGGCAGGCTGGCACCTCAGGAGGGCACCTCCCTGGCTCCAGCCGCAACCATGACCCCAGCTGGAGGCCACCTTGCAGCTGTGGTGGCTTCATGTCCTGCTGCCACCCCATGCTGTCCCTCCCTGGCTCCAGCCCCAGCCATGGGGCCAGCTGGAGGCCACCTTGCAGCTGTGGTGGCTTCATGTCCTGCTGCCACCCCATGCTGTCCCTCCCTGGCCTCCAGCCCCAACCATGACCCCAGCTTGGGGCCACCTTGCAGCTGTGGTGGCCTGGCTTGATGCTTGGCTGGACAGACACAGCTCCAGAGCTGAGCTCCAGGAGCTTGCCTGGTGCTGGGCTGCCAGCCAGAAGGACCTACCTGAGCAGCTGGCACACAGCCTCATGTCCCTGCTGGCCCCTCTGCTGGCCTCTCTCCTGGCCTCTTTGCTTTGGGGGATGAAGGTTCTTCTGCCTCTCCTTCCTGCCCTGGAGGGAGCTGGCAGGGCCCTGCAGCAGGGCTGCTGCAGCTCGGGGGAGGCTCTGCTGGTTCTTCTTCTCAGCCACTAGGCAGAAGGAGCAAGCCCCAGGTGAGGACTGGGCTTGGCATGGGGCAGGCAGAGCCCTGGGCATCAGGTGGGAGGAGGTTGGCAAGCTGAGGGAGATGCCTGCTGGGGGAGCTGGAGGCTCTCTGCCTGCTGCCCAGCTGCTGGCAGCCTCCTGGGGCTGGGGGGACATCTCCAGTGGCACCTGGGGAGGGGGGCACAAGGAATGCTCCTGCCCTCGGGCCAGAGCCTGCCAGGGGCAGGGGACAGCTGGCAGTGGCATGGGCAGCAGGACATCTGCCTGGCACCAAGCAACCAGCCCCAGCCCCAGCTGGGGGCAGCAGACTCCTGCAGCCAGGGGATGGCTTGCAAGAGACCCTGGAGATGCTGCTGGCCGACCCAGCACCCCCCCAGCACCCCCAAGCTGTGGCCCTCAGCACCACAGCTCCAGGGCTTGGAGACCCCCCCAGGCCTGGAGCCTTCCCGGGCTGCTTCTGAGCCCAGGGCAGGTCCCAAGGCTTGAGCTGGCTGCCCCTTGGGGAGCAAACCTCACAGGAGGCTTGGTGGGGAGCAAACCTCACAGGAGGCTTGGTGGGGAGCAAACCTCACAGGAGGCTTGGTGGGGAGCCCTCCTTGCACCTCAGCATGGCCTCCAGCTGCCTCCCCTGCTTCTGTGGCACCTCCTGGCTCCTCAGCTGCCTCACTCCAGGGGCCTGTGCCAGGCTGGGGCCTCCGTGCCCAGCTGCGTGCCGCCGGCAGCAGCAGCTGAGAAGGCCTCCAGCTGCCTGCTTCCAGCTGCTGCAGGAGGTTCTTCAGCTGCTCCTCCTCCAGGGAGCTCCTGCAGACAGGGATCCTCAGCTGCACATCAACCAAGCCCATGGGGATCAACCAAGCCCCTGGGGAGATGAGCCCGTGGGCACCTCAGCAGCCCCCCAGGGAAGCTCAAGCAGGCAGCCAGGGACTTGGGGACACCACCTGGAGCTGTCTCCAGGCCTGCAGACGGAGCCCAGCAGCCTACTCACCAGTGTGCTTCTGGAGCAGGCAGGGCTGGAGCTCCAGGGCTTCTCCATGGGCTTCACATCCTCCCGTGGGGCAGGGCAAGCTCAAGGAGAAGACAGCCCAGGACTCCGTGCCCCCAGCCACGGCCACGGCCCCCTGGGGGCTCTGCATGGGGCAGAGGAGAAGCCACAGCAGCTGTGGGGAGGAGAAGACAAAGAGTGGTGGGGAGAGGAACCTCCCAGGCTTGGCAGGGAGGGTGAGGACCTCCGGGGGGACCTCTGGGGGTCTGCAGGAGGTTCAAGCCCCCCTGGCTGTGCTGCTGGAAGGCTTGGCTGCAGCTCCCCCCCAGGCAGTCCCTCCTCTGCCCCACCCCCAGCGCTGGGAAGTCCTCTGTGGGGAGGGGACCTTGCTGCCCCCTCTGCTCTTCACCTGCCAAGCCCCTCCACGCCAGCTCTCCTCCAAGCCCCTCCATCCCAGCACCTCCACCCCAAGCCCATCTTTCCCTTCCTTGCCCACTCAGGAGCGGGGAAGGGGCGGCTGAGGCGCGGGGTTGGGCGGAGGGAGCGCTGGGGGCTCGGTGGGAGAGGGGAGCGGGGGGCAGCGGCAGGCCCTGGGGGGCGCTGGGACTGGGGGGGGGCACAGGAGTCGGGGTGGGCGCTGGGGGGGCTCCGGAGCTCCTGGAGCAAGGGAAGGCAGCGGCCGAGGCGCCGGCAGTTGGCGGACGTTTGGGCTCCGGGGAGCGTTAGGGCTGAGGCTCCCTGGGCTAGGAGGACTTCGGGGGGGTCCCTGTGGCAGGGGGGTCCTGGGAGCTGCCGAAGGCCTTTGGGGGAGAGGCAGAGAGGCGGCCCCGGGCCAGGAGGCTGC
The DNA here is from genome assembly GCF_026170545.1 of Melanerpes formicivorus. Classification (NCBI taxonomy): domain Eukaryota; kingdom Metazoa; phylum Chordata; class Aves; order Piciformes; family Picidae; genus Melanerpes; species Melanerpes formicivorus. The sequence goes on along the minus strand of NW_027142643.1, from coordinate 5,735 downwards.
TGGCAGCTGGCGAAGGGGCCGGGGGCAGGGGGACGTGGGGGGTCCCTGGGGCGGGGGGAGCCTGCAGCTCCCTGGGGCTGGAGAGCTCTGGGGGCTTGCGAAGGGGCCGGGGGCAGGGGGACCTTGAGGGGCCCTGGCAGAAGGAGTGCTGGGGGGCTGGAGGGTCCCCGGGAGGGCTTGGGAGGCCCTGGGCAAGGGCAGGAGGAGCTGGGCTGTACCGGCAGGAGGGGTCCCGCAGAGCCTGCAGCGGTGGCCTGGCAGCTGCTGAGCACAGGGAGATGCTTTCGCTGCTTCCCCTCCCGACTCGCTGCCTTCGGCTTCCCAGCCGCTTGGCCTCGGAGCTTGCCTTGGAGCAAGTTGGCTGGCTGGAGCCGCTGGAGCTCCCTGCAGGCAGGGCTGAGGGAGAGGAGGGCAGCTGGGACGCTTGGCTGGCAGTTGCTAGGGGCCAGGGAGGTGACCTCACCAACCGCTGCCCCCTGCCCCCCGGCTGCCCGCCTGCCCCCGGCTGCTGCTTGCTCTCCAAGCTGCTCTCGCAGCTCTTCTCAGCTCTTGCACTTGCTGCTTTCCTCCCCAGCCTTGGCAGGACCCTCAGCAGCTGCTGGGGGACCTGCTTCCAGTCCCCCCTGAAGGAGAGCTTTAGCTTGAGGCTGGGGAGAGCCCAGCCCAGGTTTGCTCACAGAGGTGGAGCTGCTCCCATGCTGGGGGGCAGGGGCCGGCAGGGGCCAGGCAGCCCAGCCCCTTCCTCTCCAGCCTGATGCTCCTGGGGCTTGCTGGACACAGCTCAGAGCCCTCTGGCCACCAGCTGGAGGTTAGGCTCTAGCTTGCAATGGACATCTTCAGCTGCTTCTCCTCCTCCTCCACCAGCCCTGGCCAGGTTGTCTTCCTCCTCCTCCAGCACCCCTGGCCAAGTTGTCTTCCTCCTCCTCCACCCTGGCACCACACTGGTGTCCTCCTCTTCCTCCACCACTCTGACCCCCCCTTGGTGTCCTCCTCCTCCTCCACCACCCCTGGCCCCACTCTGGCCACCCTGGCCACCCTCTCCAGGTGTTCCAGGCCAGGCCATGTTTGATGTCCTCCTAGCAGGGGATGCTTCCTCTTGGCCATGCCTCTGGTGGCCATCACTGGGCTGAGGTCAGGGTGGGGCTGGAAGATTGGAGAGCAATGCTGAGCAATGCTCCATCCCACCACCTCCATCCCACCATCTCTCCTCCAACCCCCTGCATCCCACCACCTCTCCTCCAACCCCCTCCATCCCACCACCTCTCCTCCAACCCCCTCCATCCCACCACCTCTTCTCCAACCCCCTCCATCCCACCACCTCTTCTCCAACCACCTCCATCCCATCACCTCTCCTCCTCAGCTGGAAAAGAGCAGCCAGAGGTGTCCTGGGGGTCATGCAGCAGAGTGTGGGCAGCAGCAGGGGCAGGGAGGTTCTGCTGCCCCTCTGCTCTGCCCTGGGCTGCCCAGGTCAGAGCCTGGGAAGTGCTGCAGAGAGTTCAGGGGAGGCTGGGGAGAGGCTGAGGGCCAGAGGAGGACAACAAAGGTGGGAAAGGGTCTGGGGAAGGGTCTGGAGAAGTTGTGAGGAGCAGCTGAGGGCCCTGGGGGATGTTCAGCCTGGAGCAGAGCCCCCCAGGAGCTGCTGGGGCTGGGAGCCCCCCAGGAGCTGCTTGCTGAAGGCCTTGGTGCATGAGGGGGGAGGAGGTTGTGTCAAGGTTGTGATTGAGGAGAAGACAAAAAGGCCAACTCCAAATCAAAGCTTTAGATATTTTCTGTCTTTTGGTGGAGAACAGGGAAAAAAAACCAATAAAAATACAAAGTTGATAGAATTTGGAGCTTCTCTGCCTCTGCTTCAGGGCCTGGGCAGGGGAGGAGTCATAGAATCAATAAGGCTGGAAAAGACCTCAGAGATCATCAAGTCCAAGCTCTCACCCAACACCTCCTGACTGCTAAACCATGGCTCCAAGGGCCACATCCAGTCCCCTCTTGAACACCTCCAGGGATGGGGACTCCACCACCTCCATGGGCAGCACATCCCTATGGCCAATCTCTCTTGCTGGGAAGAACTTTCTCCTCACCTCCAGCCTAAACCTCCCCTGGCACAGCTTGAGACTGTGTCCTCTTGTTCTGGTGCTGGCTGCCTGGGAGAAGAGACCAACCCCCAGCTGGCTACAGCCTCCCTTCAGGGAGTTGGAGAGAGCAAGAAGGTCTCCCCTGAGCCTCCTCCTCTCCAGGCTAAGCAAGCCCAGCTCCCTCAGCCTCTCCTCACAGGGCTGTGCTCCAGACCCCTCCCCAGCTTTGTTGCCCTTCTCTGGACACCTTCCAGCATCTCAATGTCCTTCTTAACCTGAGGGGCCCAGAACTGGACACAGCACTCAAGGTGTGGCCTAACCAGTGCTGAGTACAGGGCAGGATGACCTCCCTGCTCCTGCTGGCCACACTCTTCCTGATGCAGGCCAGGATGCCCTTGGCCTTCTGGGCCCCCTGGGCACACTGCAGGCTCATGTTCAGCCTCCTCTCCACCAGTACCCCCAGGTCCCTCTCTGCCTGGCTGCTCTCAGCCACTCTGACCCCAGCCTGGAGCACTGCCTGGGGTTGTTGTGGCCAAGGTGCAGCACCTGGCACTTGGATGTGTTCAATCTGATGCCCTTGGACTCTGCCCATCTGCCCAGCCTGGCAAGGTGCCTCTGCAGAGCTCTCCCACCCTCTAACAGCTCAACTCCTGCCCCCAGCTTGCTGTCATCTGCACACTGACTGATGATGGACTCAGTGCCCTCCTCCAGATCATCAATAAAGAGATTGAGCAGGCTGGGGCCCAGCACTGATCCCTGGGGCACACCACTAGTGCCTGGCTGCCAGCTGGCTGTGGCACCATTCACCACCACTCTCTGGGCTCAGCCTCCAGCCAGTTCCTCAGCCAGCACAGAGTGCTGCTGTCCAAGCCAGGGGCTGACAGCTTGGCCAGGAGTTTGCTGTGGGGGACGGTGGCAAAGGCCTTGCTGAAGTCCAGGCAGACCACAGCCACAGCCTGCCCCACATCCCCCAGGCAGTCACCTGAGCAGAGCAGGAGATCAGGTTGGTCAGGCAGGAGCTGCCCTTCCTGAATCCATGCTGGCTGGGCCTGATCCCTTGGCCCTCCTGGAAGTGCTGTGTGATTGCCCTCCAGATGCCCTGTTCCATCCTCTTGCCTGGCACTCAGGTCAGGCTGACAGGCCTGGGATTGCCTGGCTCCTCCTGCTGGCCCTTCTTGTGGCTGGGCATCACCTTGGCAGCTTCCAGTCCCCTGGGACCTCTCCAGTGAGCCAGGGCTGGTGGGAAATGATGGAGAGAGGCTTGGCCAGCTCATCTGCCAGCTCTCTCAGCACCCTAGGATGGATCCCAGCCGCTCCCATGCACTTGTGGGGATCCAAGTGGCTCAGCAGGTCTCTAACTACTTCCTCCTGGATCTCAGGGGCATTATGCTGCTCCCTGACCCCACCTGCCAGCTCAGGAGGCTGTTAGCCTGGAGTCCTCCTGCCTTGCTGCTGAAAATGGACAGCCTGAGGCTGCTGCTGAGCAGGGTTGGAGGTGCTGGAGGTGGAAGGAGAGCCTGAAGCTGGTGCTGAGGAGGCTTGGAGGTGCTGGAGGTAGAAGGAGAGCCTCAGGCTGGGGGGGAGGGGCTTTGGGGGTCCTGCTCTGCTCCTTCAACCCAGCTGGCAGTCAGGAGGGTCCCTGTGGTCATCTCCTGGGGGGGGTCCCTACAGGGGGGATCTGGTTGAAGCCCCCAGGAGCTGTCCCCTAGGTCTTGGTCCCTGGCAGGCTGTCTGGGAGCTGAGGGCAGGTTTGCCTACAAGCTGCTCCAGGACCTCTTCTCCAACTACTCCAAGGCCCTGCTGCCTGTGGAGGACACTGACAGAGCCCTCAACGTCACCCTGCAGGTCAGCCTCTCGCAGACCATCAACATGGTGAGAGCTGGAGCTGGCCCAGGGCCCTCACGACCCCTGCCCAGACCCTGAAACCCATCCCAGACCCCTCAAACCCAACCCAGACCCCTGAAACCCAGCCCAGACCTCCTCAAACCCAGCCCAGACCCTGAAACCCAGCCCAGACCTCTCAAACCCAGCCCAGACCCGTGAAACCCACCCCAGATGCCCTCAAACCCAGCCCAGACCCACTCAATCCCAGCCCAGACCTCTCAAACCCAGCCCAGATCCACTCAATCCCAGCCCAGACCTCTCAAACCCAGCCCAGATCCACTCAAACCCAGCCCAGACCTCTCAAACCCAGCCCAGACCTCTCAAACCCAGCCCAGACCTCTCAAACCCAGCCCAGATCCACTCAAACCCAGCCCAGACCTCTCAAACCCAGCCCAGATCCACTCAAACCCAGCCCAGACCTCTCAAACCCAGCCTGGCACCGAGCCGCCCAGCGCCACGCCGGACACTGGCAGGAGGTGGCCACGGTGCTGGATCGCTGCTGCATGTGGCTCTTCCTCGCCATGGTCTTCCTCAGCAGCCTGCTGCTGCTGGCCAGAGCTGCCTGCAGGTCATGGCCTCAGGGACCTGAAGGACCTGATGGCCACAGGGAGCTTGCCCAGGACCTCATCCAGTGGGTGGTAATGGCCACTGAAGCCCCATGAGGGTAGCTTGGGGCCAGCAGCTGTAGGCTTGGAGCTGCACCAGCAGCAGGGAGGAGGAACCCAACAGCAGGACCTCAAGCCCCAGCTTCAGGCTTGAGAGGTCTCAGCTGCCCCAATGACCACACCCAGGCTGTGGCTCCAAGTTCTTCCCTTCCCTATGTCCCAGAAACTGGAGCTAAACCCTGGGGCTGTGTCCTACTCCTCCTGCTTGGAGCCAAAGTGCTCCCAGGACCTCCTGGTCCCAGGCGAGCTGAGGCAGCACCCCTGGAACCAGCTGCCATGGAGCTGCTCCCACCTGGAGCCTTGGGGCTGCTCCTGCCTGGAGCCTTGGAGCTGCTCCCACCTGGAGCCTTGGGGCTGCTCCTGCCTGGAGCCTTGGGGCTGCTCTCCCCTGGAGCGTTGGATCTGCTTCCACCTGGAGCCTTGGGGCTGCTCTCCCCTGGAGCCTTGGGGCTGCTCTCCCCTGGAGCCTTGGGGCTGCTCCTGCCTAGAGCCTTGGGGCTGCTCCTGCCTAGAGCCTTGGGGCTGCTCCTGCCTGGAGCCTTGGGGCTGCTCCTGCCTGGAGCCTTGGGGCTGCTCCTGCCTGGAGCCTTGGGGCTGCTCTCCCCTGGAGCTTTGGGGCTGCTCCTGCCTAGAGCCTTGGGGCTGCTCTCCCCTGGAGCCTTGGGGCTGCTCCCCCCTGGAGCCTTGGGGCTGCTCCCCCCTGGAGCCTTGGGGCTGCTCCTGCCTGGAGCCTTGGGGCTGCTCTCCCCTGGAGCCTTGGGGCTGCTCCTGCCTGGACCTCCCTGATCCCACCCAGCTCCCAAGCCAGGCTCCTGACTCCCCCCATCCCTCAAAGCAGCTCCCCCTGACCCTTGTTGTCCCTTGGGGGGGCACAGGCCCCCAGAAAGTAATTTTTAAGGTGGAATTTGGAAATTAATATTTATTTTTGCTTCTCACTTTGGGGTCCTTTGAGTTCCATTTGTGACCCCCACATTTGGGAAACACTCCCTCCCCTCCCCATTCCCCCCCAAGACTTCTCTCTCCCTGTCCCCCACTGTCCCCCAAACAAAGGTCCTACCCCTTAAAATGTCCTGAAGCGATTTTGGGACCTTCTGGAGCAGGACCTCCCCACACCAAA